>NC_142443.1:22724242-22875757 GCF_059453495.1 Arachis ipaensis
ACACTTGGACAAAGTGGTATGTGGGTTTATTAAATCTAGATGAAAATTTGTTTTCCTTGCCTTTTATATTACTGTGCCATTTTTGTTGCTCTCTCTCTCTACTCTGTCTCTCTGGAAGCTCATATATTGGTTCCTTTTGATTACAGTTTTCCTATTTCGTTCCTCTTGGTGAATACGTTATGATTAAATATATTAGTCTGTTGTGAACTTGTGATATAAATTGGCATATCTGAAAGGAATTTAGCTTTATATTCCCCAAATAATTTTTGTATTTTGGACCATTGATCATATGTGTAGCAACAGTATTTTGATAGTAAAAGATTATGTAGGTGGTGAAGCTGATAGAGAAATCTAGGAAGAAGGCTGTCAACAGGGATGAACTCAAGCTTCCATTAATACGTATCAAGGTAACTTGTATATACTGTACAATGAATCTTCAATATCACTTCTGTATTTGAGTGCATTTCCTTCTGTTTCGCTTCTCACCTGCCAGGATGATTGATCTGCAGTTCAAAATGCTTCTAGAAATGTACTGTTTGGTCACACTTTTTTCCCCTAGGAAAAATAGTAATTTTCATTTTATTAAACATTTTTATTACATGGGAGTTGGATTCGTGAATCTTTCAAAAGGTATAGAGTTCATTTAATTAAACTACATTCTTATTAAACTTTATCTAGCCCCATTAGATACTAAACAATGTTTCTTGGTATGACTTATACAATGTAATATGCAGGTAGATTACTCTGGATTTATGACTATAAATCCTCAAAGATTTGGGCAGAAATATGTGGGGAAGGTATTTGATGTCTATCACTCTTCCTAAATTAGTGTGGTATTGCCCATTTTTCTCGAGGGTTGTTTTAGTGATGGAGAATCTATTATCCTTGTATCAGGTTGCAAACCCACAAGATATTCTTATATTCTCAAAGGCTACAAGAAAGGCAAAGGGTGAAGGTAATTTTGAATAGTTTTTGTTTTCATAGTTCATTGCGAAGTATCCTCCAGTTACAATATTCAATGTAGGCATCCTTTATTGTTCTCAAAGAGATTCTTGAGAATTTTTTTAGCTGTAAATGCATATTTCTTTTCTTAATCTACTTATTTTTTGTTAGAAAAGTGAAATTATTTGACATTGATAATGCCATTTTTTTAACCTTAAAAAGGCCTGAACAAAGTTTGTTACTTTCTTTTGTAGGTAAAATTGATGATTCGGAACGACTTCGTCCAGAAGAATTAAATCAACAGAACATAGAAGCTTTGGTTGCTGAAAATAATCTGGTATTTAGAAACTGAGTACTTTAATAATTTTGATCTTTCCTTATATGGCTCTATGCGTACTTGCTATTTCAATAATGTACGGCCAAGTAGATAACTTTGGCCCACTCTAAATATTATTTACTGTTTTTTATATTCTATTCCACAGTCTAACTTTTTGGAATTTTGCTATGAAAATTTAAAGGATTTGATGACCGGGAAAAAAATTGTTATAATTAGAAACAAGAAATCAGTGACATTCCTACGACATATTTCTTAATTTGGTTGGGAGCCTGACTTAAGTTCCTATTATTTAGTTTAAGCTTGATTTGCTAGTTGTATAGTACCAGACAACTTTGGTTGTATCTGGATTCTCTTGAGTTTTAATTGAAGATAAGGAATATAAATATGAGCATGCAGCAAGTTCGATTTTTTTTGTTTTATTATTTTTATTTTTTTAATACATCTTACGTTTAATGGTTTTGCAGAAAATGGAGATACTTCCTGTCAATGATTTGGATATTGCATTACACAATTTTGTGAACAAGGATGACAAAAATGCATTTTATGTGTGTGTACAAAGCAATATTAACGAAACAAGAGTGAGGATTCTATTTTGCTTTTAAATGCCATTTGGCTTTGTCTTTGATATTTGCTATGTTGTAGATCTGGTTCACATTGTAGTCCACCTTGTCTCTTCTTCTCATCGATTTGTGTTCATGTGATACTCCTTCCTCTTTTCATTGATGATTTATTGTGCTTCTGCAGAACAAAATTGCTAAGGATTCAAATACCATGAATTTCGATGAGGAAGATTTAATTGTTAAAGTTGGAGAGTGCTTAGAGGTTAGAAGCTTCATTTGTTTTAATGTTTAATGAACATGGCCTTGGGGTGAACGCCTTGATGTTACCGAGGCTTTCATGACATAGCATTCTAGCATATTGTCTAGGAATGTAATTGCTTGTGTCCTTCCAGGCTCTGTCCATCACAATTTTCTTTGCAGTATTGCAATTATTGGGACCTTAGTATGTGTTGGTATGGATCACTGTGATCTTTGATTGATGAAACATACATTTTCTCGTGTCATTAATTATTTTGTTGGTTCTCGTTTTCTAGGAACGTGTCAAACAAAGATCCACCCAATCTAAGGAACCCACACAGTTCACTTATGCTGATCAGTCAATGGAGGTAAACCCAACATATCATATGGTACTATTGCAATAGTGATGGAAAAGCTAGGTTCTGGGCAGGCAATGTTATTCACAAACTTTATTCTTAGTCATTTTCTCTCCAACCCCTAGGATTTTCAAGGCAGAAGCACCTCTGGAATTGGACCTGCAGTTTCCTTTAGTGATGATGACGATACCATGCAAATATCCACCTCAAAGCCAAGTACCAGAGGTAGGAAAGGGTCCTCTGGTGCTTCTCAAAATCCAACAAGAGGGAGGGGCAGAGGCAGAGGCAGAGGTTCTAGCACGATGAAACAGACAACTCTTGATGGAGCATTTCGCTCATCTCAAAGGTTATGACTCAAACCTAGTAACCTACTCGTTTAAAAGAGAATGATGTTAATTTTTATATAATACTTTTTTTTTAATTGAATACTATGTCTGGAGGGTAATAACTCCCATTTTTAATTGCTTGTTGAGCTATGAATATACCAGTAATTATGCCTGAATAAGCAGATATAGCTGAGTTTTTTGTACTAGGTGATTCTTTCTATATTTTATGTCTTAGTTTCTTCATGTGTCCCTATTCTGGCATGTAAGTTGGCCAATGTGGACAAGGTCTTCCAGGACACAAGAAAGAAAATAATCTGAAGCATGCTTAATGTTCCCCCCCTAAGTTTGATATTCCAGTGGTGGTGTGCCGTGATCCTAGATTTTAATGATTGAAAGGTTTCATTGACATAATGCAGGTCTGCATCAGTTGCTGCTGCAACTGCACTCCAAAGTGCAGCTGATGATGGGGACAATTTGGACTCTGCTTCAAGCGACAGTTTGGTATGGTCCAACACCAATTCATGGTTTATTGAATTCCTTAGTTTGCAGTTCCTTAAATGTGATGTGTTTTTGTGCTTCTTTAATACAGTCATTGCCAGTATGATATATGCATCCTGACAGTTTTAAGTTTGCATGGGATTGTAATTTGTAATCAAAACATACTGGACCTGTTCAATGATTATGTTGAATCCCTGTCTCTGATATTGCATAGGAAAATGAATCCAATCTACCCGGAAGAAAAAGGGCTGCTCCAAGGGGTAGAGGTAGAGGATCTACACAGTCATCTAAACGTGGAAGGAAATCAGATAATTCGACAATCCATAGAATGCTCATGAACAATGATGATGATGATGACGACGACGACGATGATGCCAGAAAGAGATTAAATAAGCCTCGGGTTTGTGCCCTCCCTGCTTCTCTTGATTTGTTTCTGATAGGATATATGTAATATGTTACTTTTCCTCTATTCCCATTCAAAATATGTGTATGAAGAGTCGTGGACCCTTGTAATTTGCTAATCCATTTGATCGATTACGTGAGACTGAGAATCTGGTTTATATTGAAAAATTTTTTGTTTCAAAGTTGTAGCTTCTAATTTTACATCCTCATCTTTGGAGTTTGTGATTTCTTGGAACTAAACCTTTTCATCATGATTGCAGGTGACTAAAAACTATGGAGCTCTAAGAAGGTGAACACACACGGTTATATGCGATTTTGCCGATTTCCGCAGGCCTTATACATAGATACTGTTGTAATATCATATGAATCATTAGGTGCATTTCCTTGTACAGAAAATATATGTATTGACAAGTTTTGTGCACTGGTAAGGTCTTCCTTTGGGTTTAAGGATAAACTAGTTAAGCAGAGTACAGGGGTAGTTTCTTTCCCTTTGTTTATTTTTGTCTCTAGAATTCCTCCGAAGTTTTGGGTTAGATGTAGTATTAGCGTAAGATCTTATTTAAAGTTACCTTAATATCCAGACTCTTGATTGTAGATATTGTTTCTCGCTGCAGTTTGTTTTCATTGTGCCGGTCACTTTAATTCTAGTATAAATTACTATTTTATTCTTTAACGTTTGATTGAATTTAAAATGTTTAACACAGCAAAAGCTGATCAACAAAATAATGGATGAATATGTAAGTTATTGATATAATTATGAATTATTATACTTGATTAATCAACATTTGAAACTATAATTGAAGTATTGAACTTATAATCGGCAAAATCATATTTAAATAAAATGAAATTTAAATTTGACTCAGTTTGAAAACTTAGTTCTTAAAATTTACAAGTGCTAATTCATTTTATTTTGACGTCAACATTTTATTTTAATAGCGCTAATAATGATTTAAAATTTTTAATTTTGAAATGAATAAATTTTACTCCACACACATAATAATATCTCCAAAAAAGGTTCCTTCTTCTCCAACACATTTTAATTCTCTAGAAAATTTTAAAAATTATTCTCGTCAAATTGATTACTCCCTCATTATAAAATATGATAAGGACACATTAACAACCCTGCATTTTAATATTTGTTCTTCATGGATTAACATCAACAATGATGAACATGCTTTCAAGAACCAAGTAACTACTAAACCATAATATTGTATTTAAGATGTTAGAAATTCCTTATGAACATGAGTTGATAAACCTAACTACACATCAACGGTAGAAACTGGTCCTAGGTAGTCGCCTTCCACAATATTATATTTAAGGTGTTAGAAAATCCACATGAACATGAGCTGATAAACCTAACTACACATCAAGAGTCGAAACTGGTCCTAGGTAGTCGCCTTCCAGACTAACCAGTGCCTGAAACTCCCTCTCTGCTTCCAGCCACTTAGTACCAATCACCATAAAGCGAACCCTATCATCTTTGCTGATCTTGGACATTTTGGCATTCATGAAGCAGGGATTCTCACCAGGAACATATCGGTAATCCGGCATCTTCAAATTCGACAGATAGGCATTCTCAATAGGACCACATCTCATGAAGACACCATGCTTCAGAACCTTGTGGACCACACCTTCTAGAACCTCACCCTTGAAAATCTTGAAGGTAAGGGCATTGAAGACAACTGGGAAGAGTACATCCCCGGTGTGTTGTCTAACTTTTCCTTCGCCAATTCTCTCCAGTACTGTGACTGCAAGAAAGTATCCAAGATCTTTCGAAGCCTTCTTTGCAGCAAAGTCACTCAGAAGACGAATGATTATTGCCCTCTGAAGCATCAGGCTTTCTGGTTGCGCGTTTTCTGCAGCAATTATGACATTCCATTGAAGCTGCACTTTGAGAAACATTGTCCTGACCATACATGTATCAGAAAGTTATACAACAGCAATAATTCAAAACTAGAATAACAAACATGCACTCGCACACGCACACATATAAACATATCCTACAGTTGAATCAAGAAATAACAGCTGAATCATATGCTTCAGTTGTTTTCTAATTGCTGAATGCATTAACCAAGTTGTAGCAACCTATAGTTTGGGACATCATTAACGAGAACTAAGTACCAACAAATATAATTACCTAGTGTAACAGAAACCTGTTTGATTTTTTGCAAATTGGTATACAGGGATTTTCAAATCTTTTTGTATCTCGTGTTTTGAGTACAATCTCATATCTATCCTACATCAGTGCTTACAAATTAACATTATAGGCAGCAGAAATAGCTCCCTTTCAAAATCAAAGTTAGAAACCAAAATATAAAAAATAAAAAATCGAAATCAGAAGCAAATTTCAGCAGAATGGTGGAACTCTTTTTTTTTTTTTCCCATGAAAGAAGGAATTGTTTCAGCGTTCCTGTCAAGTTAAATATAAGTAAGGTCCAAACATAACAATGGAGATAGTTCTTCGTGATGTAAAGGTTAGTGTTTAGATTTTTTATAGATTGAAATAAATCATGCATGCATATGTATTTTTTACAATAACATTAACATGCTGACTTTAGTTTTGTAAAAAACAGGGGACTAATTCATGCTTCAACTCCTAGATCAGCGGTAGGTACTGCTTCTTGAATCCAAATTATTATTTTTTTTACATTGCATCCACAATTTTCCTTTCCCCCTTCAGTTAGAGTAGAAAATATTTCCTTAAACCAGTTTTTAAATTCTGATGGTGTTATTAATCTAATAATTATTATATTCTCTTAACAACTGCAGTATTCAAGGAAGAAGGAAAGAGAAGGGGAAATAGCAAGGACTCCTTCTCTACAGAAACCTAACTTTTGTTTTTTGTTTCTTCTTTTTCTTCTATGCATGTTTCAGCACTCTCTGAAGAACTATTATCAACACTTACAGGGAAAAAAAAAAAAGCAAAGAATATAGAAGCAGAAAATGGTACCACAACGGAGAGAGCTAGAGAAGACGACGTCGAAACCACAGGAGCTTGAGGCGTTTTGAATGGTGGACGGTGTGTGAGAACACAAAAGTGATGAGTGATGAGAGTGGATAATGGAGGATGAAGGCGCTGTGGATGGTTGAATGGTGAATGAAAAGGTGATTTAGGGTTTGTGGGGGTGTCCCTCTGTGGGGAGCATCAACCAGATTGAAGCTGAAGCAATCTCTCCTTTGATCTTTTATTCATGCATTCTTTTTTTTTTTGGTTTTTAAATCATAAATGGGCCACAGGCCCAAAAGAACAAAATTATATAGCAAAAGGTTCCAGGTAACATTATTCCTCTACTATCCCGGCCTAGACCCAGCCCCTCTGCCCTCTCACTTTCGTTCTCTATAATTGTCAACATTATTATTTTCATTATCGTTATTTTTTTTTTTTTTTACTATAGATAGGAGACTCGAACCCGCAACCTCTTAATTGAGTATGGAAAAATTATGCCATTTGAGCTATTACTTATTGGTATTTTCATTATCGTTATTGTTATCTTTATTGGTCAGTATTATTATCACCGTTATTATTGTTGGCATACCCTAATATTACTATTTAGTAACCCTGTACGAAAATAATAACATACGATATCGTACTTTCCATTGTAAACAAAAAAAAAAAAACAAAAAAATAATATCGCTACGTTACCAACACAGATTCTGCCAATTTTTACCATTTTTATGGGCTGGGCCCTAAACCTATTTCATCAAAAAAATCGCATCCCTAATTATTCATACTAAACCTTATTTGTCCTAATTACTAATCCTAATTTTAACCGTTCAGCAACATCCACCCCCAAAACCCGACGGCAACCCCATCCAACCTTCTTTTTCGTGTCCCTTTTCGATGCCGGCGTCAACTTTAGTCAACGCCGCTGTTGCTTCCATCGACGAGCAGCTGGGTGTGTTCTGGAGATCAACGCAGTGCCGCCATTACTGCTGCATGTCATCGTTGCAGCTCCTTTAAAGATGCGTCTCTTTTTCGCTGGACCAGCCGACGGTGCGTCCGCGTGCTCTGCCTCCACGCACGCCGCGTTGAAAATCTCCCTGCCTTCCAAAGCACCACCATCCCAATTCATCTCTTGTATCTGACCAACTCCAGTCAGCGCCGCAACAAGCACCGGCTCCAAGACGCCTCGCGCAAACGCTTCCTCCTTCGTTGGCGCCACTGATCTAACAAGTTAGTAGTAGTATTTCATGGTTTATGTACCTGGATGTGGCTGATCTGTTGAGGGTTCATATACCTGGATTAGGTATTCATATAAGATGCATTTTTGAATTTATGGATGTTATTTTTTTGTAATGTTAGAAGTTAAATTATATGAATTGATCTGAATCTTCTGTGATTATCAGTTCATTGTGTTTTGCTGGAGAGCTTTTGTATGCATTATTAATTATTTTTGTTTAGAGAATCCGTAAATGTGGGATAAAAACGGGGTTAAGATAGTCTACGGAGTAAATGTTGTGCATTAAAATTGGGTTTGCATGTGGTTAAAGTAAACTTCAAGCATTAAGATAGTCTAGGGAGTAAATGTTGTGCCATTTTGGAGGTGTCTTTTTGGAGGTGTCTTTTCAGGATGTGTCTAACGATGGATGTGTTTTCTAATTGAGATGTCTTTTGTGGTCGTGTCTTCTATGCATGTGTCTTTTTTTTCTTGAATGTGTCTACTAATGGAGCTGTGTAATGGACATGTCTTTTGTTTCACTAAATCAAAGTTCCTTATTGAGACCTGTGGGAGTTAATAATCTGAACAGATTATTCTATGGTACTGTTTCTGTTTCTGTCTGTATTGCTGGATTTCTTAAAGGTTAACTTTCCTTTAGTAATTTACTTGCATTTTTTGATCATGCTAGTTATGTTGAGTTACATCTTTTTCAAGAACCTTTATGTGTTACACGTCTCATCACATGGACATTGATGTGTCTTCTTTTAGATGCATTTTTTGTTTGAAACTTGTTTTAATGTGTCTTTAATTGATGAGTCTTCTAATCATCCCAATCTTTCGAAGAGTCTTCAATCTTGTACTCTTTCCAGAGGTTATAGACAAATTGTTATAATCTAGTGGAACATCAAGTCATTTTCCTATTGTGATAGCAATTTCCTGTTTCTATCTATGTTTCTACATGAAGATAGCCACAAGGAGAAGAATATATTGGTCACATTCTCATTTGCGTTATCTTTAAGGCTTTTATATACATATATATATATCTTTTTAAATCAAGTTCTGGACCAAGAAAAAGAAATGGAATGATAAGGAAAATGGATCAGGATGTGTTTAACTATGGATGTGTTTTTTAATAAAGGTGTCTTTTCTGGTTGTGTCTTCCATGCATGTGTCTTTTTGTCTTAGATGTGTCTACTAATGGAGCTATGTTCCAATGGACATGTCTTCCATTTTCTTAATGGATATGTCTTTTATGGATATATCTTATATTTAAAATTTATTTGGATGTGTCTTTAATAGATGTGTGTTTATTGGATATGCCTTTTGTTAAAAATTTTTTTAGATGTGTCTTTAATAGATGTGTCTTTTGTTATAAGAGAGGGAATTGTGGCTGCTCTCATTAAGTATGAGAAGTTAGAAGAGCAGATGAAGGAAGCTACAACTAACTTGGTCTCTCAAGCAAGTCAGATAGAGGAACGGAAGTTCCATCCCAGGGAGTGTGATCAAGAGGTTGCTAACATGAAGAGTGCTCTAATCGAATAGTTTCTTGTTGGATTCTCAATTTTTTTTAGATTAAGTTATTTATACTTTGAAGGATTTGTTAGATTCTTATTTTGAACGTCAAGAAACATAGTTTATTCATCAATGTAGACATATTCTCAAAAGTTTATTTGAATGTATGTGCACATGATTTTTCCAAGCTTCTCAATTTTCCTAGACATATTTACATCAATGTAAGTTCAGTTGTTTGTTATATCTATTTGGTTATAGTGATCCTGTAACTATAAATTTGTCACTATAAATTTGTCATCATTCATTCAACTTATCCATACAATTTGCATCACTGTAGAATAGGAATTCATCATGACCAAAAATAATGCAAGAACTTTCTATTTTGTTAGATGGGTAAAGCTACATCATTTAGAAAATTATTATATCAATACTATACAACTTGTTAAATAAAGAACAACTTTCTATTTGCTACACTTGGATCACGTCTTTTCCACTTCATCCGATTCATCAACTGTTTCAAATTCCTCTTCCATTAATTCAGATTCATCAATCATCTTAAAGTAGATTTTTTGCTTTTTCAATGTGGTCTTGCAGCTCGGAATCCTTGAGATGACGTGGTACATTGCTTCTGCAAAAAGCAAAAACGAAGGATAAATAGAACTGTTGTGATTTATTAGCAACTCAACTTCTTTAATTTGTTGATCTTCCTCTTCACAGCCTGCATAACATTAAATAGTAGCTAAGACCAACTTAAATTGTAAAAATCATCTCTGCTAGTGGAGATTTAGTAAAATAGAAGTATAGACTCTATTCAAAAACTTTACAAACCGTGTTAAAGTTTTAACTTGATAAAGAGGCAGCAATCTTAAAGCAAACTTGAAAATGAATGTAATTAACCAAGTTGCCTACTTATTATAACACATGCAAGGCACCAAAGACATACCTCAGGTGAACCAAGAGCAATACCAATCAAGAACAACCATTTTTCTATAGGGTCACATAGATAATTAATGAGTTGATTGTTTGCCAAATTAGTTCTTTCAAACATTTTCACAGGTTCAGAATCTCCTACATGATACATATATCACAGATCAACAAACCATTTAACAATTTTCATACAAGCTACAAGCACCTCAACCAAAATGCATAAGATGGAAAACATATTTGAATTAGTAGAATTATGTCTCACCTTCAATTGACCAATGGTATACAGACGTCTGCGTCACAAGATCCAACAACTTGGGGCTAATCCCATTCCAAAAACTACCTGTACAGAAAATAATCACGTTCCAAAGGGATTAAATTAAAAATAAAAGAAACAATTATAACTCAAAAAAACATCTTTTTAAAATAGATGGACGATGGATGATGGAACAAGCTAGGAATCCCTTACTGAAAAATAAGGCCACATTTTTTAGATCCATATGGCAAACTAACTGAAACATTTTTTATCTTTGAGTTGTTATTACGACACTCAACATTAATGTAATGCATACAGAAAGCTTGACAAAACAGAAACAATTGAAAGAGACTCCAAAATAATATGCAGCATGCTTCTAACTTCTCCAACAAAAAAAAGATTAGTAAGATTATTATATATTCACCTTAGGAGCCAGCAGAAGCAGAAATGTTTCAACCGAGTAAAATCCTCTATCGACAAAATCTCCAAGGAACAGGTAGTTTGTTTTGGGGCAATCACCTCCTGCTTTGAAAAGCTCCTTCATGTCATAAAATTGATCATGGATGTCACCGTATATCTACGCAACCAAAATAGCTTATCAGACCTTTACAGGAAAAAATTAACAAGCAGAGTCTTAAAGAGTCATTAGTGCAGTAGACCAAATCCTAAATCTTGTTACCAACATACTGAATATATATGCTTTGCTATAAAAACAAGCAACAAGAACATAAACCGCAGTTCCATTATTATCAATAGAGAACACTGTATGTCATGCACTTCAGTACTTACCTAATTCCTAAAAAACCTATGAAAATTACTTTGAGATTAGAAAATGCACAATACAATGTAGTACTTTGTAAATATAATACGAATTATCTCAGTCCCTTAGCTCCTACCTCAACCTACTCATGCAATTCAACAAATTTCACTCAGAAAAGGGAAAAAAAAGCACACAGTCTATCGAATCCCCAATAAATACTAAGCCCTAGATAAAGCTCCCAACTTGAAATATTTTTCTTCTTTCCCCCAAAAAACTGAAATGGAAAATATTTCAGGCACGTTTTATTCAGTTTCAGCTGAAATTAGCAAAATAAAAAAATCCAAATGAAACGTTGAATCTGAAATTGAAGAAAAGGAGCAATGAGTTGAGTGAATAATAACAAATTTTTATGCAAAAGAGAGAGAAGGGAGGTTTAGGGTTGAGAACTGACAGTGACGGGCAGCGACGGAACAACGCAAATGATGGACGATGCCGTGACAGCGTAGTGGAAGATGACATAGGGAGGACGCGCCACTGAGGCACGGTTGAGGAGAGTGACGCGAGGGTGGGGGTGCGGCGCGATAGAGACCGGCGAGGCGAGGCGAGGGAGAAAGAGGCAACGCCTGCGCTAGGTAGGGTGGCGTTCTCGAAGAGGCAACGTTGACACCAATGAGGGAAGGAGAAGAAGGAGGCACAACGCAGAGAGAGTAATGTGTGGGTGGAAGCAAAATAGAATTAGGGTAAAATTTGAATGGGATTATTCAAATTCTGATTCTTTTTTAGATTCTTAATTTCTATAACAAATTATATTTAATTAATTTTAATTATTATTGGTAATAGTTGGCAGATATAATTCTTGGTACCCTATAGTTTTCCCAAAAAAAAAATTATTAGTGTCTGAGAGAGAAATTAGTAGATCATATTGTAAACGGATTTTTTATTTAAATAAATAAAATAAATCTAATAATTACCAAAATAAATAATTTAAAAAATATTTACCGATTTAAATATCTTAGTCTTATCTCATTTACACTGTAAACGAGATGACATTGCATGTATCTCGTTTACAGTGTAAACGAGATAAGACACGTCAGCTGAACCACGTCTATCTCGTTTACAATGTAAACGAGATATATATAAGACAATCGCAATAGCTATAAAAGGATGTCTAACCTTTGGTATTACTCACAAATTTTTTCTATCCTTTTTGTGTCTCATATTTTCCACAAATACAAGGCATAAATGGCCAATAATAGTCCATACATACTTGTGCTTGTTTATCCCAATTGTCGTATGAGAAATAGCGACAACGAGGTGACATTTGAGTGTGAAGATGCGATATTGTTTCGCACTCAACGTGTGAAAATGTTGTTGAATTTGAAGAGTTTGATATTGAGCAAGCTCGGTGGTACACAAGGGGACGAGCATGTGCGACTGATGTTTGACATCCATGGGAGGATTATGGTGGAGCAGGTAATGGAGCTTTCCGCAGAGGTGGGACACAGTGGTAGTGGGAGTTCCATACACTCGACCTATGTACAGGACGACCGACCTCTCGCACCACCGCCCATTCATATCGCCATTCCAGTGGATGAGACAGAGGAGGAGTTGGACGAGGATTACGTGGCGGACAGTGCGGACAGCAACTCGTTCGATGGTGGGGATAAGGATGAGTGTGTTCTAGAGACACCTGTCTAGATTGTGGCGCGCCATGTCCTGCCTCCACCTCACCCAATTCCGCCGCTATCAGCAGTGCTAAGTCACTATCACAGTCTGGATCTGGACGCCATGCATGAGAGGACTCTATTTCCTGACACGGGTGAAGAGGATTACAACCTAGACGGCTATGTAGAGTTTCAGGTCGGCCACAAGTTTAGAAGCTGAGAGTCAGTGCTTCAGGGTGTGAAGAATTATAGTATTCGCAGGAGTGCGGAGTACCGGGTGATCGAATCGGACCGTTTAAAGTACCATGTGCAGTGTAGTCAAGTTGAGAATGTGTGTCAATGGAGCCTCCGTGTGGTCCTTTTGCAGAACCTCGGATACTGGTAAGCTTAAATTTAGTTGCGCTTTTCAGTACTTCTGTACGATATAAAATAGTAGGTGATTGACATGGCTAAAGCGATACTGTTTTGTTGTGTTCAGGGAGATTCGGAAGGTTGGTGGAGTGCACAGCTGTCTAGCACCCGCCATGTCTTAAGACCATTGTCAGTTAGACAGCAGTCTTATCTGTAGAGTCATCTTGCCGTTGATTCAGTCCAACCCCTCTATAAGCATTCCGGTTTTGCAAGGTGCGGTCCAGGCAAGCTATCACTTCAAACCATCCTACAGAAAGGTGTGGATGGCCAAGTAGAAGGCAATCACACAGATATACGGGGATTGGGAAGAGTCGTACAACAAGGTGCCGAAGTTGCTTCAGGCACTGCAGACCTGTTTTCATGGTACCATTTGTGACCTACGCGTCAAACCGTTCTATGATGGACACTTCCTGGTACACGACTGCAGTATGTTCGACAAGATATTTTGGGCTTTCCCGTCATGTGTTGAGGCTTTCAAGCATTGCAAGCCATTTGTCTCTATAGACGGTACGCATCTGTATGGCAGATACAGTGGAGTGTTGCTTATTGCGGTGGCAAAAGATGGGAATAGTAACATACTGCCTATTGCTTTTGCTATTGTGGAGTCCGAGAGCACCGAGTCATAGTTGTTCTTCTTTACTAATCTGAGACACCACGTCACTCCACAAGACTGCCTGCTGGTTATCTTTGACGGATCTCAGGCCATTAGGGCTGCGCTAAGCTTCGATGATAGTGGTTGGCATCCCCCAAGAGCCTTCCATGCTTACTACATCAGACACATGGCTGCGAATTTATGACTCGGTTCAAGTCAGCCGAGGGCAAGAGATATCTCATTAACGCTGCTTATAGTCCAAGCAAGGCTGGGTACGAGTGGTATATGGATGCCTTAAGAGGAGTCTCCCCGTCGATGGTGGACTGGGCGGGTCGTTTCAGGAAGGAGATTTGGTTACAACATTCCGACAGCGGGCGGCGGTTTGGTCACATGACCACAAATCTGTCCGAGTGCATCAATGCAGTGTTGAAGGGTACCCGATACTTGCCGATTTCTGCCATTGTGCGCATCACGTACGAAAGATTGCAAAAGTTATTTGTGACGAAGGGCAGAGAGGCACAGTCACAGTTAGCGGCCGGATGCCGATTCTCACAGAGACTCTTGGCCGCCATTGAGAAGAACAGAGAAGGGATACCGAAGATGCGTGTTACTCATTGTGACAGGCGGGCCTCTGTGTTTGTTGTGGAGGAGCTAGAGCCGTTCGAGGGATGGGAGGGAGTTCCTTCTGTGTTCGGCTATCAGACGGTACGTGTGATTGTGGCTTGTTCCAATCTCTCCACTATCTGAGCCGCTATGCACTTGCCGGTTGTGCCGCAGTTAGCATTGAGTGGGCCCCGTATGTGCATCCTGTGTACAAACAGGAAGCTGTGTTCAAGGTGTACGAGATGTAGTTTCCCCTACCCTGACGAGTCGATGTGGGTAGAGTGGCATGGGACGATGCTACGTCTTAACCCAGTCATGTGTCGGAAAGCGACTGGAAGGCCCGTGTCTACCAGATTCTTGAATGATATGGACGAGACCGAGCGGCATGAGAAGCGATGTGGCCTTTGTAGGCAGGTCGGTCATTTAAGAAGGGGATGTTCTATTCAGCCCACAGGAATGCCTAGGTCGTACAATGCTTCTATGTTTATTGTAGTTGGCATGTGTTGTTGTTTTTTTGGTAGTGTGATATTTTATGTTCTAGTAACTTTGGATGTGTAATATTTTATGGATTTTTTATTTAAATAAATAAAATAAATATAATAATTACCAAAATAAATAATTTAAAAAATATTTACCGATTTAAATACCTTAGTCTTATCTTGTTTACACTGTAAACGAGATGACATTGCATGTATCTTGTTTACAATGTAAACGAGATTAGACACGTCAGCTGAACCACGTCTATCTCGTTTACACTGTAAACGAGATAGACCCCTTATCTGGTTTACACTAAAAACGAGATAAGGCTATACCGCGTCTATAAGTATAAGTCATTTACAATGTGTCTTTAGGCCCCATTTTGACTTAGTCAACCTCTTTCTCCCCTCTTTTTACCTTTTCCTACCATATTTGAGACTGATACGGTGATG
Source organism: Arachis ipaensis (assembly GCF_059453495.1). Classification (NCBI taxonomy): domain Eukaryota; kingdom Viridiplantae; phylum Streptophyta; class Magnoliopsida; order Fabales; family Fabaceae; genus Arachis; species Arachis ipaensis. The sequence continues at coordinate 22,739,712 of NC_142443.1, forward strand.
GCACGCCAAGCGGGGAACGACGGAGACATCAAAAGACTGAACAAGACGTCGCATTACGCTGGGGTGGCTGACTTCGAGGTTAGTTGCATTCTGTTCGGTTAATCTAAGTATGTGGACATTGTTAGGGTAGTCTCGTAGTGACAAGCAATGAGTAAAATTTAGGGATTGGACTGTATGATGAATTTAGAACTGTATTTGCTTGTGTAAGATTGTTATGACTTAATTAGGATTTGCTTACTGACATATGTAATTTAGAGACATGTATAGACTAGAAACATGGAAGTATGTTCTTAAGTAGACTACAAAAATTTATGATTATCTCTTTATAAGTTAAATTTTTTTATTCAGCAGAGGCCTCGCCTTCTACTACCCTAGCGAGTCAGCCATACCTTTCCTCCACCAGACGCCATCGTCCCGTATCTAGCTGAGGCCGGATTGGGCGATACGGTGCCCCTCAGGGACTTCACTTTTGACAATTCCCTAATTTCGGCACTCGTTGAGCGATGACGTCCGGAGAGCACATATTTCATCTTCCGTGGGGTGAGGTCACTATCACTCTGCAGGACGTGGCGTACCACCTAGGCCTACGCGCACACGGGAATCCCGTTGGGGGGTGCCTTCGTGACTTTGGTAGGTGGTACCACACGGAGACATGGGCCATGGTGGAGCAGCTGCTTGGTGCTAGGCCTCCGGTAGTTATACAAGAATAAGAATTTTATACGATTTAGTTTAAATAATTGAGATTTTAGAATTTAATACTTTAATTTTATAAACAAAGAAAATTAATTATATTATTTTTAATTTTAAATTAGAATACTTAATTAAAAGCCAATTAGCAAATTGATAAATAAATAAATTTTTTTAAATAATTTTAAAGAATTAAATTAGATTTTAAATTTATGCATTATATCGTAATTTTATTAGAAATCATGTGTAGCTTTTGAAACGGACTTCATTAACAGTCTTCTTGCATCATTGACTTAATCATCATCATCATCATCATCATCATCATCATCATCATCATCATCATCATCATCATCATCATCATCATCATCATCATCATCATCATCATCATCATCATCATTATTATTATTATTATTATTATTATTATTATTATTATTATTATTATTTGTAAATATAGGAGTATTCCATCCAGTCACATACACACATACAAACACAAACGCACCCACACTTGCCACATACACGAAGAGGGATTGAGAAAGAAAAGAAAGAAATGGGAGAAAGAAATAAGAGAGAAAGATGAGAGAAGAGGAAAACGGAAGAGAGAGAGAGAGAGCCGTCACGCCTACCACCATCCAGCACGTCCCGCCGCTGCCAAGCCGCTGCCAAGCCGCTATCAACATTGCTGTTGAGGGAAAAGAAAGATGCGGCGCGAGGGGAGGGAGAGAACTCGTGCCGCCTTGCTCCCTGCCACCATCGTCGAGGCTACCACGTGTCGCCGTCGCCGTCGCTTGTGGGAGCCCGGGGAGAGACACGATCGAGAAGCCGCATCTTGTTGCCGCCGTCGAAGAAATCAGTGCCACCGAACCCCAGCCGCTCCGTCGCCATCAAATGAGGTAGAGAGGGAGAAAGTAACTTCGTTGCCGTTGTTGGAAAGGAGCTTGACCATCGTTGCCGCTAGAGCTTGTTGCCGGAAGAGAGGAGGTGACGGCGGTGGAAGTTGCTGCCGCTATTCTGCCTCACCGAGTGGCGCTGGAAAACCACTGCTACAACCGCTGAAGGACTCTTCTGCACCTGCCAAACCCTATCCCACTCCAGTTTGGGTTCTGACCATGGTTCGTTTATGCCGGGTTTTATTCTTCTAAGTGTCCGAGCTGCTGCCATTGCTTCGTCTCCATGTTTCTCCTTTGTTAAGTAAGTATTTCTTTTTCAAAACCTTCACCGCTAGTGTATGTCTGCTCTGTTATAAATTTGATAAAGATTCTGAGATGTTGGTAACGTAGGATTGTGTTCCACTTATTGCTTGTCGCGCTTAGAGTTGCGGTTGCTGCTACGGATAGTGGATAAAGCTGAGGTTATGGCTGCTGCTGTCGCTGGTCGAGGGAAGGGGTTTTTGACGCGTTTTGATTTTGACGAGTTTTGACTTTGAGGTAGGGGTTTTTCTTAACATTTATTTTATATTACAGAATTGTTATAAATAGATAATGAAGTGAAAAATATATTTCTGTGATTTTATTTGCCTTATGGATGTGGTTGTCTGTTGGATTGAATTACTAATTATTTGAATGGTGTGCGGTTATTGATGAGAAACTGGTTTGTAGAGTATTTAGTTGAATAGTATGAAAAGTGATTTTTTTCGTGGTTTTGGAGTTAATTTAATAATGTGAATGAATCGGCTTTGGAAAGGATTTGAGATATGAAAAATGAATTGATTTTGGAAGTAGTTTGATTTTGAGTTGGTTTGATTTTATAAATGATTTAATATTGGAGCTAGTTTGACTTTGAAAAAGATTTATTATTGGAATTAGTTCTATTTGAAAATAATTTGTTATTAGAATTGGTTGAATTTTGGAAATGATTGAGAATGGTTGGGGAATGTTTGGATGGGACCCGAAAAGGGTGGCAGTGTCCGAGTTTTAAAGAAAATGCTGCCAAAATTTTATAAAAATTGAAAGTTTCGTTTGAAATAATTATTTAAAAAGATTTGGTTTTAAAGATTATAAGTTTTAAATTTGATTTATTTAGAAAAGAATGAATTATGTTTTGAGTTGGGGTTGTTGATGAACGGAATGAGAGGATAGATGATGGTGATTGAATTTGAATGAAGGATGATGAGAATTGATTTTAAAGTATGATTTTTGAATGAATTTGAAAATGAGATATGAACTTATGAATGATGATAATATTGAGAATGATGTGGATGTTGATGAATTATGATTGAAATATTCATATGGCTTATTTATTTGAATTATCTTAGACACGAGTTTCTCTGGGTAGACGCAGTGGCTTGCCACCACTTGTTCCAGGTTGAGACTCGATACTCTATTGACCCTATGACGTAAGGGTGACTGGACACTTATAAATTCCCGGGAATGGTACCCCCATTGAGTGATTTGATATATATATGAGAAAAAGTATGCATAGACTTATGGGGATGTGCGTCGGGGGACAGTCCAAGGGTTTAGCATGCCAGACTTGTTGGGTTGGCTGTATAACCGACAGATGAGCTCATTAGCCATAGGACAGGCATGCATCATATGCATTTGAATGCTTTGCTTGGGTTTGAATTTGTTTTGGTTTGCCTAATTGTTAAACTGTTATTAACAGCTACCTGAACTATTTGCTGTAACTGCTACCTAAACCTGTGCTCTCCTTGTCTATTTTACCTGTGTTTGTCCTGGTGTGCTACTTTTGAGAATGAGCTTTGGTGCTGAATTGATGATTGTGTTGATTGATTGCGTGGTTGGTTTCTGATTAAGATTTTCTTATAAGAAAAGAAAGGTTTTGGATTTCTGAGTATTTAAATATTGATTTTCAAAAAGGATTTTTAGTTGACTAGTAGTTGGTTTTTAAAAGTTTCAAAGGACGAACAATAATCACTGAGCTTAAAAATAGATTTCTCTTTAAATATCTTATTTTGACAATTCTGAAACTCTGTGGTGAGACCGTGTGGTTAGGTTCTCACCCCTACAGCTTTATCTTTTTAGAAGAGGGATGAAAAATCTCACAAAGGGTTGTATTGCGTTTTGCTTAGTCGATAATGCTGTTTAGCTTTTATTTATTTACTCCTCCCCATCAATATTATATTATGTAAGAGGGATAGAATTTGTATGATTTGTATGTATATAATATGTATAAGTTACTTGAGTAAGAAGTTTTGTACATGTATATGCTTGTCTTGTTTTATTTAAAAAGTATTCTTTTTCTGGTTTTCAAAAAGAACAGTGATAGGATTTCGAGTCAAAGGCTCCTATTTTATTATTAAGTATATGAAGTTGTCGTAATACTTCTTACTATCAGTGTAGCGCAGACGGAAGCGTGACATTCTGACAGTGAGGGTGTTACACAAAGACGTTAGATAATTAGTGAATTAATTATCATTATTCATTCTACTCCACACACATATAAGAACTGTACAGTGTATCACAGTTAGCAGTTTAGTTTTGAAAATCAATTAATACAACTTTACTCTTTCACTCTCTTTCTCCTCCTTTCCCCTTTTCTTCCGTCTGATTCATCTTCTTTTCCCTGTTCTTCTCTGATCTTAGACTTGCACAATAGAGCTTGTTGAGAGTGTAGCCTCTCCCTCGCCATTTCCACATGGTGCGGTGAGCGTGGAAGAAAGGTGAATCTCCGATCAACGAGACTGAGTTCAGAAGGCTCCAGATCTGACTGCTGGAAGAGATTCGTTGATCCTTTCTGATTCTTTTCTTCAAAGAAGATTCATTGATTCTTTCTCTTGATTCTTCTGGAATAGTTCTGTTTCAACGACCTCAATCGTTATTCTTCTCTCAATCTCTGATGGTTGATAATTAGGGAGCGGTTACTCTTACAATGGAGGCACAGTCTATTGCAACCTTCTTTAATCAAATTGCTGCGTTTCAGGCTCAAATGGCGAAAACCCACATCAATCCGATGCAAGATCCAACAAGTCAGTATTACATTCACCTAAGCGAAAATGCTGGTATGCCTCTTATTCCAATTGTTCTTACTCCTAATAATTACGGTCCGTGGAGTAGAGCAATGCTGCGAGTTTTAGAAGGAAAGAACGAATTAAAATTCATTGATGGTTCGCTGCCTCGACCACATGAGAATTATCCTCTGTTTGACGCTTGGAAATGCTACAATACTTACTTAGTTTCTTGGATTAACTTGTCTTTGAGCCCTGACATTTCCAACAGTGTAAGTTGGAACAACGTGCTTCGGATCTGTGGAGAGATTTGAAGCATCGATATTATCAAGGTGACAAATACAAAATAGCTGAATTGCAAGAAGATTTGTTTGCCATGAAGCAAGGAGACTTAGACATTACCTCTTACTATACAAAAATGAAATCAATTTGGGAGGATCTTGGAAATTTCAGGCTAATTCCTCATTGTCGTGACTGCGATTTGGTATGTTCTTGTGGATTGGAAGTAATACGCCAGTACAGACATGAGGATTATACCACATGATTATTGCGAGGGCTCAATGACCAATACTCTTCAGTGCGGTCACAATTGATGCTGATGAATCCTATGCCCGATTTGGATACGGCTTTCTCCATGCTGAGTCAACAAGAACGATAATTTGGGGAAGCACCAGAATCCAAGGTGTTCTCCAACAGAGCTGCCACAGAGTATCCATCCTTTGATGACAAAAACAAAGGGAAAGGTAGAGGTCGTGGTAAGGGTAATCGGCCTCAATGCACCTTTTGTGATCACACCGGCCATATTGTGGAGACATGTTACAAGAAGCATGGGTATCCACCTCATTTGCGCCAAAGGCAAATTGGCAGTATCAACTACATGTCAACTGATTCACAGGCTGAAAAGGTCACTGATGAACTCAGCCAAAGCAATCTAAGCACTACTTGTCAAAAGGAAACTAATGAAGCATTAAGACTTGACCACACTCAATTCTAAAAGGAAGCTATACTCAAGCTCCTTCAAGGTCAGGATGCTCAGTCGCAACCTCATACTGCACCTCAGGCACAACTTCCCCCACACACTTCTCCAACGAGTCAAGGTAGAAGGGTCATTTTAAAATACAGCACCATAATTTCTTCCTTTGTTGCTGTGAAATCCACCCTTTGGGTCATTGACACAGGGGCAACTGATCATGTGACTTTTGATCTTAATGATTTTGAGTTACACCATCCCATTTCCCCTATAATTGTTAGAATGCTGGATGGTATTCAAACAGTTAGTAGCATCATTGGTACCATCCGCTTCTCTAATCAATTACACATTACAAATGTACTTTTTATTCCTACTTTTGACTTCAAACTGGTTTCTGTGTCCAAATTGACCAAAAATTTAAAATGTCAAATGCTTATTAATGATACACTTTGTGAAATCCAGGACCAAGCTACTTTGAAGAGGATTGGAGTAGCTAAATGTGCCAATGGCTTGTATACAATGGATAGCAAACCAATTGTTGGCACTTCTGCATTTATAGGTAGCAAATTATCTCATAATTCTGTGGTTTTAGCTACTGCCACTTTGGGCAACTCTGCTACTATAGTCAATAAAGTGGATGCACTTTGGCATTCACGGTTAGGTCATGTTCCACAATGCAGGTTAGAAATAATGCACAAAATATATTCTATGATTGATTGTGCTGAACACATACATCCATGTAATTCAAAAGAAATTACCCTTTTCTTATAGTGTAACTGAATCTACTGATTGTTTCGATTTAGTTCATGTGGACATTTGGGGACCCGTTTCAACTCCTTCCTTTAATGATGAAAAGTATTTTCTCACTATAGTTGATGATAAAAGTAGATATACATGGATTCATTGCATGCATAATAAGTTTGAAACTTCTGATCATATTATACATTTTGTTAGATATGTACAAACTCAATTTGGCAAAACTGTTAAATGCTTCTGCTTTGACAATGGCCCTGAATTTGCTTTGAAATCCTTTTATGCTTCCAATGGCATTTTGCACCACACTTCTTGCGTGGAGACCTCACAGCAAAATGGCATTGTGGAACGCAAACACCAGCACATACTAGGAACTGCACGGGCCTTGATTTTTCACTCTTCCTTGCCAAAATATTTTTGGACATATGCTGTTAAACATGCTGTCCACTTGATTAATATTCAACCTAGTCATTTTCTTAAAAACAAAGTGCCTTTTGAAATCATCTTTGGAACTTTGCCAATTTTATTCAATTTAAAGATCTTTGGGTGCTTGTCTTATGCCCCTACTCTAGTTCATGGCAGAACCAAGCTGGATCCTCGGGCCCGTAAATGCACATATTCTTGGGTTTCAGGGAGGGTACCAAGGGTTATACCCTGTTTGATTTGAACTCCAAGAATATCTTCACCTCTAGGAATGTTATATTCTATGAAGATTTTTTTTTTCATATAATAAAACTAAAAATTTTGCATTAGGACAGGTAGACTCAACACCCAAAACTCATCACCATGCACGTCACTTTGATTCCGATAACACGGATCACTTTTGCTATCCACCCACCGTAAATGAAGAGCATGCTAACACCACCACTCACAATCATGTTGCATTATCTACATCATTTTCACCCCCTCAGCTAAGAGAGGATACTGCCATGCATTCATCATCTCATACATTAGAAAATAATTCCACATTCCATACATTAGAAAATAATCCACCTTCCATTGAAATAAGAAAGTCAACCCGAATTAGGACAATGCCAACACATTTAAAGGACTATCATTGTGACACTCCTGGTATAAAGTCTACTGTTAATACTCTTTGCAGGTATCCTATCTCACAGTACATGTCATATGAAGCACTAAGTTCAAAACACAAGGCCCTTTCTTTAGCCATTGTCAAAACTGTTGTGCCACGCACCTATGAGGAAGCTGCTGTTCATCCTTGCTGATGGAAAGAAGCCATTAACAGTGAACTTGAGGCATTGAGGCAGAATCAAACTTAGTGTGTAACAAAACTCCCAGCTGGCAAGAGGGCAATTGGTTGCAAGTGGGTCTTTCGAGTGAAGTTCAATCCGGATGGAACTGTTGAATGTTACAAGGCAAGACTTGTGGGGAAAGAATTTACTCAAGTTGAAGGAGTAGATTTCATAGACATCTTCAGTCTCGTTGTTAGGATGACTACATTGCATATAGTTTTGGCTCTAGCTGCAGCCAAACGATGGCATGTTAAGCAACTGGACGTTAATACAGCATTCCTCCACGGAGATTTACACGAAGAAGTGTACATGAAGTTGCCTCCAGGATTAGATGGGATTAATTTGGATTCATCCTCTATTTGTAAGCTACAAAAGTCGTTGTACGGATTAAAGCAAACCAGCCGTCAGTGGAATTTGAAGCTCACAGAGACACTCACCATTGCTGGTTTTGTTAAATCCAAGAAAATATGATGCTAACCTTTGCCTTCAGGGCTTCTATCACCAACCATCGTGCTTCGACTAGACCAGCTCTCGATTCTGCTTAGCATATACTAGTGTTTTGAGTAATCGAATAAACCCTTTCTTCCTCTTCATAGATGTCGTCGGTGTTACTGCAGTCGCTTACAGCATTCGTCCATCGAGATAAAAAATTTACCCAGAGAGAAAATCCCGAACTAGAAGGAGGACATCAGGAAAGAAGGTCTAGGGTTTTGGATCGAAAGATACACCGAGCGAGAGAGAGCAAGAGAGAGTCTCAAGCACAGGATGATATAATGCAAGAAAGGCTCGAGAAACACGATCTGGAAGGGGAAAAATCGGGGTTGAAGTGCTAGAGTTTGAGAGTGACTACGACACTTTGAGAGACAGAGCGAGAAAAGGGGAGAGAATGGGAGGTCACACAGAGGAGTTGGATGGATCGGGATCACAACATCGACGGATATGACATAGGCCAGAAGGAGGGAGTGAGCTATCGAGAAGAGAACGAAGGGGAAGGGGAAGGGGAAGATGGGATTTAGGGTTTTTGAGCAAGATAGAGAGAGGAGGGGACGACTTGAATTGAAAGATAGAGAATAGCGAGAGAAGATAAGGGGAAGAATGAAAGGCTTTTAGGTTATTCATTGTATCAATTTTTTATTGCAATTTATTAAGGGAGTGACGCGTGGCCGAATAAGCCATGGATATTATACTGGTAGAAGATATCATCCTCATAATGATTATATCATTATTTAACATAATTGTGCTTTTTTCAGTTTTTAATAAATACATAGAACTGTAATATTAAACTAGAGTACCAAAATACAAATTTTAGAGTAGCTCTAGGACACTTTTGATATGTATAATAGATAGTTATTTACTTATTTTAAATTGTAGTATATGTCTGGATATTTGAAATCTTTAATACATTTAAAAATTATTGTCAAATTTACTTCTCATTTAATTTTATTGATTATAATAGTTATTATGATTCTTGCTACATATAATTTTACTAAGCCTTAGATAGTGTTTTTGGTGCTCTTTATTTAAAAGGGGCTTGAAGTTATTGTGCTTTGATTATAACCTTTATTATAAGATTAAGATATCTTTCTTACATATATGTTGATATAGCTTTCATGAAATTGTCTGGCATAATTTTGAGCAAAATTGATTGAAAAAGCTTAGGAAAAAGGATACCATGTCCATATAAATTGGTATATCATTATTATAAATTTAGATATTACACTAAGCCTAAAATATATTTTTTTAGCATATCTAATCTGTAATGAGCTATTAACTTTTTTCTGCACAAATTAAGTAGAAAATTAAAGATTAGAAGTAACATTTTGTTAAATTTGCATGTTGTTTTTAATTTGATTTGTCCTTTTATATTAATTTAATTTGTTAGAAGTTTTAACTCATTCATAAAACAACCCTAATTTAGGATGATGTATCTAAAATTAGAAGAATTATTCTCTACTCTCTAGTGTATATTAAGTAACAACAATAGTTATAACTTGTATTCTATTATATAAATACATAACATAACACATATCATATTTGGTTAAAACAGTACTTAACAATTAACTAATTCAACTATATCCAAGAAAAATCAGTAACACGACTACATTAATATACTCCTTAAAACATTTTAATCCTAAATTTGTTTCTATAGGAAATTTAATTGGTAATAGAAATAGAAACTACAAGTATCTAAAGCATATTAAAGCTAAGTATTTAATACTATTTTAACCACATACTTTTCATGCCATGAATAGACTTTGGATATGAGTAACTAAGAACATGAACTCCACCTCACATTGCCATTTCTAAAACAAAATCACCTTGCGATCATGCTTGAAAATATTAGCCCTTGTAAGTACAATGCTACTCACCTTCTTGTCATTAGTTCTTCTCAAGTTAGAACTTTGTTCATGGATCGACATACATCAAACTCCTACCACAAAATATGTCTGGCACTACAATAAATAAGGGCTTTCGCAACGGCCAAAAACCATTTTCATAGATTGAAAAATCGTTTCTAAAACTTTAGGCAACGCTTTGATAACGGTTTTTGAACTATGGTATATGGCAGCCGTTATTAATGCTAATAAACAACGGTTTTTTACCTAAAGTAACGACAACGAAGAAAACCATTGCCTTTGTTACCGTAATAGACAATACATTTCACAATATATTTTAAAGAATGATTTTTACCGTTATCTATCATTATGCAACGGTTTAGAACTGTAATTGATTAGACAATGGTTTTACACTATTGTCTTTGTGTTGCTAATTTTGATAACGGTTTTCACACTATTGCCTTTGTATTAATTTTGACAACGGTTTTAACATCATTGTTTTTGTTTTATAGTTTTTGACAATGACTTTTATACATATGTTTCTTTATTCCCAACGATTTTCTCATATTGTTGCTTTGAATTTCAAACTATTTTTCTTAATTTAATACCAAATAAACAATCTTAACTATATAAATCAAATTACTATTAGAAACTAATAAAACATAACCATTAAGATTCGATGTAAAAGAGGTCTATAGATTAAGCAATAATGCATGGCCCATTAAATTTAATTTATACAATATTTTATGAGATCTATAGCACATTACCTATAAAAGAGGTCTTAAAGATTAAGCAAATTAAACTATTTTAAAATCACATAATATGAGTGTCATATCAATCTCTAAAGTAATTTGCTCAAGTTGGTAGTTGTAACAACCTTTAAAATAATTTACTCAAGTTGGTTACAGCTTCATCGGTAGCACCAATTGACTCCAACATCTAAAATAATTTCTTCTCTATCAGACCATAGGCAAGAAGGAAATAACTCGCTACGCTCTGAAAAAGAACAAGATCCCTTCGCTCCCCAAAATGGTCAAGGAAAGCCCTTGTCATAACTGCAACACTGCATACACAAAATAAACAGAACTTAACCAAAGCTAACTTATAAAGTAATGGGAACTAGGCATCAAAACACAATCGTCACACAAGTGTGAAGACATATAAAATCTACAACATGCTCCTACCAGTCCAATACTCTAAAACTTGGAACGTGGTTAAAAAGAATAATCAAATTAGATTGTAGAAACAATGTTATCTGCAGTAAGCACTAATTATACAGAAACCATTTCAATCATCAATAAGATGAATGAAAGCTAGGGCATAAGAAAGCTAATAAAGTAACAAAATCCTAAAGTAACAAAATTCAAACCTTAAACCCAATTTCACATTGATCAATACCAAACCCTAAATCCAAATTTCACAATAAAAGAATTTAAACCCTAAATCCCAATTTCACAGCAATTTCATCAATTTGAAATTAAAACATATGTTAAACCAATTTCATAGCAAAATTCAAATATTAATTTCAGAAAATCTAATGGTAGAAACGGCCAACTTACTAGCAATGGAGGAGGTGGCCGGCGGCGTAGCAGATTCCTCGTCGGAGAGTAGAAGCAGTGCAGATTCGTCACGGATTAGAGGTGCGGCTGGAGTAGCGTCGTCATCGCGATGTCAAGGTGCTACTTGAGCAATTTTGACGTCTTAGAGAAGAGATAGTGCAAAACAGAAGATGAAAATGACTCTCTTCTGGACGACAACGAATATGACCCTTCTTTGGACGACGATAAACTGGACGGCCACGAAGCTGACCCCTAAGTCTTCTTTTCTTTCTTCTCCTCTGTACCACGTGTGTGTGCTAGTATGGGTGAAGTATATTGTGTGCGACTGAGAAATGGTGAAGGATCAGACTGTGTTAACAAAATTAGGATTAGTGTTTTTAAAAAATGATAAGGATAGTATAGATATTTTTATAAAAATAGAGGATAGAGTCATATTTAAAATTAAATGTAATTCACTAAAATTATTTTATTAGTAAAGAACTTTTAATAATAATAATATATTAAATAAGAAAAAGTATAGGATACCAACATATTATCTGCCAATTTATTGCCAACAATAATTAATTATTATATTTTAAACACATATATAAAGAGACACATCTAGAAAATATATCTGTAAAGACACTTCTATTAAACACAGCCATAAAAAAGATATTTTTACTAGACACATCCACAAAGACACTTCCATTAAACACCGTTATAAATAAGAGTTGGCAGAAGTTGGCAGAAATGCTGTTGGTAACGTAGCGGGATTGATTAAATAATGTTATAATTAGGTTTTTTATTGGATAATTATTTTGAATATTAATATAATTTAGATATTTTTATAATTATATTTTTTATGGTTAAAAATAAATATTATATAATTAAATTTTTTGATAATTATTTTGAATAATAATATGATTTAGATATTTTTCACAATTATTTTGTCAAAACTTGAAAGTAAATATTATATTTGGAAGGAATAATTTTTATGTGTATTATGGTTAAGTATTTTTAGAGAACGGTTTTTATGTGTACTATAACTTAGGTATTCTTAGAGAACGATTTTTATGCGTATCTTTTGTATAATTATTTAAACAACATTAGAAAATCGTTGCTTGATAAAAAAAATCGTAACGGTTATAAAATCGTTCTTTAAAATAGTCAAAGAGAATAATTTTATTTTGTTGCCATAACATAATGAAAAATTGAACTTCAACAGCAACACTATAAAAATCGTTGTCTAAAAGTTTATTTTTTTATGAGAAATGTTAGAGGGTCATCAAAATTTATTGTTTTTAGCCATCAATATTTAAAAGTATAGGATAAAGTATATTATTGGATTAACTAAACTAAAAGAACTAGACTAAAAAAATTGAATTAATAACTAAGTAATAGACAATAACAATAATTTCAGATGACTTCCTAATAGTCTCTTCTTTTATTCATCCTTCAAATATTATCAAGTAACTTTCCGATTATGATAAGAATTAAAAATACCTAAAAAATAACCAAAAGGCACTAGCAAAAAAATGAATAATCCCTAAAGTTTCTAGCATAAGCAGCTGATTCTTACCTTTTTCCACAATTAACTCAGACATCAAACATGAGTAATTGCACTGACACTAGATATGCTAAAATCTAAAACCTTGATTTAAAGATTTTTTGAAAAGCTTAATAATAATGTTGAAATTAAATTTCTTTACCTGGCTATTTTGCCAACATCAAAATAAAATAATAATAAGAAGAAAAGGAACCTTTGTTTTAGAATAACGTCGCCAAGGGGCAAAGCATATTGTGACTCTAACCAACAAGCAACTGGTTCTTCCATTAACATTTTAGATTTGTCAGAATATATTATGATCAATTAGCATTCATTAGAATTATTTAGTATATCTGAATATTTATTATAAATTATTATGTATTTATGATTACGATTCTCTTAACACCTATAAATACTCTTTTATATTGTATCATTCTAGACAACTTGAATACACTCAATAATACACAAATTCTTTCTCCAGTTTAGTCTCTTGTTTCTAACATGATATCAGAGCCATGGTATCTTCCTTGACGAGGATATGTTTGTTAGAGAATCATTAGAATTAATTTAGATCAATTAGTATCATTTATATTTATATAGCATATCTGTATATTAATTGTAGGATTCTATGCTTTTATTATTTTGATTCTTCTAGCAGCTATATATACCCTTTGTACATTGTACTTTTCAATACAACTCAATAATACACAAATTTCTTCACCAATTTAGTCTATTGTTTCTAACATGGTATCAAGAGCATAGGTTCTTTTTTTTCCATGAAAATTTGTTCATAGCCCCGTTGTTTTTTTCTCTTCCGACAGTGTTCTTTGGCCTCATTTTTCGACCCTTTTCCGAGGCTTTGGTTCGTCACCTCCTTTACCACTGTCTTCGTCTCGTCGTTGCGAGTTCAACAAGTCCAATCTTGTCGCCGGAAACCACCGCACGCGCCGTCTGAAGGTCGCCGTTCGTTTGTTTCTCTTCCTTCTTCCAGACGCTTCCAGGACCATCCAATTTCAGCCCAGAATCAACGCCCAGGATTGTCCCATGTAACACCCTACCACACAAAGCTTTACGCTTATGTCGAAAAACAGAGGTGGTGAGGTATTACAATCTCTAAAATAAAATATACATGCATATAATAGTAGAAAGAGAACAGTAAACTAGGATCTTTGAAGAACAGGTGAAGTAAAAGTCGCGAAATAAAAAGCGCATTGCTCAGAAAACGAGTTAACTTGCGTGCTAAGAAAGCTATAGTCAACGAGTACAAGATAACAAAACCAGGAATAAAGGGTCAAAGATACAAAATAACAAGCTCCTAACTTAGCCTGCGAAGTCAAGGCTGGCCGAAGAACATTTATACATATATATACAGATTCTAAATCCAAACATACATAAACAAAACCCTGTCTCTCCATAAGCCTCTAAGAGGGTCAAAAGGAACAAGTCATATGGAGAGAAAACTAAGTACATATATATACATAACTATCCAACAAAAAGTAACCCGATAACCACTTCACTTCAGAAGTCCAGACGCCTAACGCACTACAAGAAAACATATTTTTTGCTACACTTTTAAAGCGTGGCAAAAAGATGAAAAAAGCGTAGCGATAGCTTTTCGCCATGCTTTTTGAGCTATTGGGATGCTTTTGAAAGGGTCACACTTGTAAGGGTGCCGGTTGCCCTATCGCCACGCTTTTTTTGCCACGCTTTAAAATATTACCACGCTTTAAAAGCGTGGCCATATGTGCCAGCTATGGCTACGCTTTTAAAGCGTGCCAATATCGACACATATGGCTACGCTTTAAAAGCGTGTCAATAGCGTGGGATACAGCTACGCTTTGAAAGCGTCACTGTTGATGCCTACTATACATTATGGCCAAACTTTAAAAGCGTGCCAATAGGGTGAGAAACGGCTACGCTATAAAAGCGTGCCAATAGAGGGAGATACGGCTATGCTTTTAAAGCGTGCCAATAGGGAGACATACGGTTACGCTTGTAAAACGTGGTTGTTGATTGGTACTGTACAATATTGACACTCTTTTAAAGCGTGGCTATAAGTTAGTTCAATAACCTATTAGCACTCTTTTTTAATAAATACCTTACAAAATCATAGATAATTTTAAAATATAAAGGATGACTACTAATTTTAAATCAACTAATCCTTACTTCATAAACTTGTCACAAAAAAAAAGTGTTTGATCACATACTCTAACAACAAACCAAAAATCAAAGTCATGACAATTTCAAATATGAAACTTCATGATTATTGATCATCCATTTTGATCAAGAAAAGAAAAAAATAATGCTGCATTCAATTTAGCATCACTTCGTTAAAGTTGTATTCCTTTCCGGTAATCGAAATATTGAAAATAGAATTTTATTTGTAAAATTAATAATTAAAAATGATTAGATTATAATTTAGTTAAATATATAAATCTGAATATTGCACCAAAATTTGAGTTCAATCCTTCGATTGCACATTAACGAATGAGCTGAGCATAACTATATTCTAACAAAACATGCAAAAAACACTCGGCATGATATAAATTACCTAGGCATATATAATTGTCCTAATAATCAATTCTCTTTTCATAAAGCCTAGTACATTGACCTAGTAATTAATCAAAGCATCAAAATTAATTCACAATACTATATATGAACATAATATGCACTCAACCGTCAACACGCAATAGCGCAATTTAATGCATATATATATGATGAATATGTGTTGAAGAGAACTTATTAGGTATTTTAAAAGTAAATAATAACAATTTGGATTTAGCTAATACTGTATGTGATTTAAGATAAGTGTAAGAGTTTTTCATATAAGTAACACTACTTCTACTTACAAAAAGCATTCTAATGGCACCAATTCAAAATTACTAGAAATTTATGCAATTATAAAGTTAGGTTTATTCAGATATAACACAACAATTCAAATTTTAATAATTCAGAGGCTATATAAACATTGACCTTCAATATACTTCAATATTATTCAGTAGCAAAAGTTCCATTCAATTTTGTTCAATTCTCTTGCTGCTCATATTCAAAAAACTTTACATTACTGAAATTCTGTAAATCCCCTTATAACCTACTTTACTAATAACTTACCTTTCTTTTTAATAACGAATTTGAAAAGCTAAAAACTTCTCGAGGCAGCGAGGATAAATCCTAACTAGCTAATTTACATATTTCACAAGAAATCAAAATGGAAAAAGAGATGAAGGATGAAAAAACAGCAACCTAACTCTGAGCTAAGGACTTTGATGAAAAAGTCTTGACCCCTTTGATTAAATTGCTTCATGTCAATAAGATGATTGAACCAAAGTAGATAGCCAGTTCCTCTATTACGGATATCCAAAATTAAACCAAAAACATTCACTGTTAGATAGAACGAGAATAAATAAGAACTAATTAACAATCAGTTCCAGAGTAAGTATTATACTATTTTCCACAATCTCAGCTCAGCTTTACCAAAAATTCAAAGAGTAGAATTTATGCCTTCCAGAATTAGAAAATAGGACATACCTCAAAGTTCCAGCTGCTAATACATATATGGATAGTATAATTATACAAATAAATTCTGATGAACTGGGAACTGATGAAGCCACAACTCCAGAACCATTCAAACTCACTTGCAATGTAAAATTACATTATTCTCATTATTTACGAGTTACTACTCTATTCAAACCTAAATTAACTTAAATTAACTTAAAACCTAAATTAATTTTATGAGTGTATAATGACTTTTCATTGTCAAACACAGAATTAAGACATTATTTCCAACTAAAAGGATAGCTAATAAAGAAAGAAAGAAAGAAATAAAAGTAACATCCAAGAAGGGAAAGAAAAGGGAAAGCAAGGTAACTTCGTTTCCAATTGCATTACCCTTTATTTGTAAAAATTGGAGGCATAAAAGATGATTTTTTTTATTTTCTCCTTAAATATTTCCTTTATTACTTTCTACTTGGATTGTATTTGATAATAGCAATCTGGACAACATTCAAGTGCAAGTTACATTAAAGCTATACCAAGAAGAATATATAAAATTGACAGAGAAATTTTTACTATACCTACAAGGCTAGAACAGCATTTATAGTACAAGACCTTACAAAATGTATTAAAGATATAGATTATTGATTCAGTGATTCTCTTAACCATGTTACCCAAGTCAATTTGAATTTAAATTGTTTTTGTTTTTACTCTGTTGCTTTATACACAAAAGGTTGCATGCTTTTGAGGTCTGATTTCGGTTAATTGTTACATCAGTGACTCAATTGCTATCATCATAATATAATGTGAATGACTTTATCTTTGCATTGCATTTGTCCAGGATGCCAAAGGAGGATGATTTCACATTACCTCAATGCCACCAATACAGAAAAGTACAATCAGCACCCAAATAGAAGACAACACTAAATGCAGAAGACAACACTCATTAAGGCTATCTTTCAGATTTTATTAATGGCTATGAAAACGGGTTAAGTAATGAGAAACTCATAGTAACATTATAGCACCTCCTAATCAGAATTTCATGTAAGAGATTCAAATTATTTTCTTACTAATAAATTGTAAGCATAAATGCGCAAAAGACACTTACATAAGGACCTTGAAATTCCTACCACCACCTGCCCAGGGACCAACTTACAGCGAAGGAAGTAGTGATGGCTGAAGCAGAGCTTGCGATAGAGCAGCGACGGTGGCAGAGTGCGATAAACTTGAGTTTGAAACACCCGCAAGAAAAGTGATATACCAGAGAGATAGAGAGAGGTCGACGGCGAGACCAGCCGTGAGAGGTGAGACTCAGTGAACTTGAGGGTGAGAGTGGCAAGAAAAGAGAGAAGACTGACGACGAAGGGTGAGACTCGGTGAGCTTGAGGGTTAAGGGTTCTTCGACGAAGGCATTGCGAGCACCGACGACTGACGACGTTCTTCACAGAGTGCTGTTAGGGGTTCTTCGTCGCGGTTAGGGGTTCTTCGATTGGGGTTCTTCGTCGTGGTTAGGGGTTCTTCGTGAGGCACAATGAAGAGAGGGTTATGGTACGGTGAGGCACAATGAAGACAGTGTTAGGGTTAATCATGGGTGTTCATCTTCATGGAGGGCTTTCTGAATTGAGCTAGGGCAATTGTAACAATGAAGACCAAGTCTGGAAGAGTAATGTGTAAATTATTGTAACTTAGAATTTCGAAGCAAGCTAAGGGACAAGTTTGTAATTTTCTTTTTAGTTGAATATTTTTTGCCACGCTTTTGAAGCGTGCTAAAATAGTAGTAAGAAACGGCCACGCTTTTAAAACGTCCCAATAACAAAATTCTGTTGCCACGCTTTAAAAGCGTGCCTGTTTTTCTCTATGGCTACACTTTTTAAGCGTGGCAAAAAAATCGTGGTCAAATCTCGAATCAGTTGCCACCCTCATAAAAGCGTGGTCATTGACACCTTTTGCCACGCTTTTAAAGCGTAGCAAGAAAAAATATAGCCAAATCTCTATTTAATCGCCACCCTAAAAAAATCGTGGCCATTGACCACTTTTGGCGACGCTTTTAAAGCGTAGCAAGAAAAAAGCATGGCCATAGGCCTTTTTTCTTGTAGTGACGAGGTGCCTCTCGACCTGCATCTAAAAAATAACAACACAGTATAGGGTGAGAACCAAAGGTTCTCAGCATGGTAAAAGTGCCATGCATATAAGATATAAGGTCCTGGGAATGCAAGACCATAAAGCTTAAAGTATTAAACAAAAGCCATAAAAGGTGGTCTTCTAAGAGTAATTAAATCTAACTTAACTTAATCTTAACTCTAGGTTTTACCTCCTTTCCTCCATACCTCCATTTCCGACAACATATCACGGACAAATAAGCATATGAAAGCAAGCACAAAAAGGTACAATTACTGCAGATAACAGATATATAATTAGCATAGAAATACATTTAGTCACACCCAATTAATGCACAAACAAGTAAATTCAAGTAATATGCACATGATGTATGCCTGTCCTATGGCTGATGAGTCTCATCTGTCGGTTATCAAGCCAACCCGACAAGTTCGGTTTGCTAAAACCTTGGACTGTCCCTCGTCACGCATCCCCAAGAGTCTATGCATAGCTTTTTCTCATATATAAATATCAATTTCTCAATGAGGGTACCATTCTTGGGGATTTATACGTGCCCGGTCACCCTTACGACGTAGAGTCAACAGAGTATCGAGTTTCGACCTAGTACTCGTGGTGGCAAGCCATGGTACATTACCCAGGAAACCTTGTATCTCAGCTCATTTGATTGCTTAAGCGAAGTATTATACATAATCATTTATAACATTTCATATTCAATTCATTACCTTTTCAACTTTACTTTACCTCCAAGTTATCTCTATTTCCTAACTTCATCTAGTTACTAGGCTTGTTACTATCATTTGTGACTGGAAGAGTGAAAATAGAGGTTTAGAATTTTAAAATTAGGTTTAAAACTCAGAAAAATCATATATGCTGGAATAGAAGCCACGCGTATGTGCGGCTCACGCATACGCGTGGGAGTATAAAAAGGCAGCTCGCGCGTGCATCCCTCATCATGCGTACGCGTACGCGTAGACGTGCATGCTGGTCCATCACGCGTACGCATACGTCTACTCGCATACGCATATAAAGAAGTCATTCAAAAATTCCATGCCATGTGTATGCGTGGGCCACGCGTACGCGTGGGCGTACGTTTTCCCAAAAATCTGATTAAGTTAGAAAGTTGCAGAATTTTTCTATTCCAAACCAAAACTTCCGACGGGCATAACTTAATCATTTTAAATCGTTTTTCATCCGTTCTTTGAACGGTATAAACTTCACGAACCCAAATTTTCATCAAAATAAGTTTGAACCATTTGGGGGTCCAGAGGTCAAGTTATAGCTTGTTGAAATCCAGCCAAAAGCCAATTTTCATTACACTTCAAAAACCTCAATTTTCTTTAAACAAATTTCAATATCCACTTCCTTTGCCTACACCCAGCACAGCCACAACTTACAACATCTCCAAATCACTCTGCTATCCATAAACAATCATTATCACCAATTAACAAAATTCCATACTTCCAACAACAAAATCACCACTATTTTGCCATACATACATATACAATCATTACCACCAACTTACCAACAATATCACCAACACATACATAATTTATATTACCAATCAATGTTATTAATACTAAGTATCCAACATACACAATCATTCCAACCTATCCTATGGTTCTCTAGCATAAGTTTTCACAGAATATTATATATTAAATATGTGAAACCTAAACCATACCTTAGCCGATTTCCATGTATTGATCAAAGCAAAACACCAAAGACACACATACAGCTTTACTTATCCAAAATCACCAAGCCTTGGCACCAATCCAAAGCCTCCAATGTCCACAATTTCAAGTTCCAATTACATACACACCACCTAATACAAATATACAACACATATACACCCAAACTCAATATCCAATGCACAAATTCAGAAACTAGATAGAGTTATGGTATCCTCACCTTACCCAAGCTTCGTATAAGCAAGAGTGAATGTTTCCTCAAGCTAATTGGATCCTAATACATCAAAAAGCAAAGAAATTCAACACCACTACATAATTTTTGAAAATTAGGGGAAGGAGAGGCTAAGAGTAATAAAGTGGCTTACCTATGAAATTGTTCTGGTAGAATCGTAGAGCTCGACACGGTGGTCACGTGGCCACAAACGGTGCGGCGATCGAAGCTCGGATGGAGGAGATACGGTAATTTGAAGTAACGTAAGGGTTAGGGAATTTGGTTTTCTTCTCTCCCTTATTTGTGCTTTCAGTGAGCTCTTTGCTGAAGTGGGGAGAAAGAAGAGCCTCGTTTCATTTAAGTGTTAGGCCAGTTGGGCCCACAGACCTGGTTTGGGCCTGGTTCAACCGGTCTGGCCTATTTGGTCCAATCTTGGGCCGAATTCTTTGAAATTAGTGTTAAAATTCTCGTTTTGATGAGCTCTATCCTAATTTAATATAATATTCACATTTATAATTTTATTTATTAAAATTTAATTTATTGACTAATTATTTACTAATTTAACGGGATTTACATCCCACGTGTCGCCGAAGCAACGCCTCAACTAGGCCGCGCCCTCGGTACCGTTCGATCTTCAGCAAAGATCAAACGGTCCAGAGCGCACCACGTGTCGCAGAATCCACACCTCCAGCCACCTTTAGCGTTGGCATGGCTTTCCTTCTCTACTAAGATGTCGCCACGTGTCACCTTTCCTACTAGCGTAGCTGGTGACATGGAATCTGACGTGGCAACTGACATGTCAGACAATAGGGTCCTCCCTAAGGTTTTTTGGTGTGCTCTTTATGATTTTGCCGTCTGTTTTTTCATTTTCAGCTCCGAATTCGTAGTTTTCTCTCCCTTCTTTGATCTTTGTATCTACTATTATGGAAAACTCAGATGTTTTTGCTACCATAGATAGAAAGAGTCAATTCTGTTGTAACTATAACCGTTCTGGGCACCTCTTCTAAAACTGTCCTTCTGTTGAATGTTGCACATGTCAACAGAAAAGTCACATTTGTTACAATTGTCCACAACTATTCTACCACTACTACAAGCTCTCGAGACATTTGATTACCACCTATCCTACTTGCCCACCACGTCCTAATCAATTTAAGTATCATTCTCATCCCAACTTCTCCAAGAATGTGTCTACTTCTCCCGTTGCTACTACTACTGCATCTACCACCTCTACTCCTATCTCTCTATCTGATATTGCATCTCTTCTTAAGCATCTTCTCACCCTTTTTGGTAATACTCCTGCTGCTTTTTCGACTCCTCCAGGTAATTCTAAATGGTATTTTGACTCCGGTTGCTTTAATCATATGTTTTCTTTGCGTTATCTTTTCTCATCTTTGTCTACCAACTACAAATGCACCTTCTGTCAATATTGCTAATGGTTCCCTCTTGCACGCAACCCACAAGGGTTCTATTTCCCAGTCAAATCTTAATATTCCTGATATTTATTATATTCCCAAATTGAACTTTAATCTTATTTTTGTTAGTCAACTTGTTGATCTCAGTTTTGATGTCAATTTTTCTATTTCTGGTTGTCGTGTACAGGATCGTCGAACAGGACAAATCATCGGGACTGGACGTAAGGTCGGAAGGTTGTCTAAACTCGAGAATCTTCATATTCTTTTTGTGCCAAATCTCTGTGCTGTTTCTTCTCCATCTATCCTTCACTTATGGCATCAATGTCTTGCCCACATCTCCTTGGGTAAATTGCGTCCTCTTATATCTCAGGGTATTTTGGGTCAGGTTCATAATTTGTCTTTTGATTGTGTTTCTTGTCAAACTGCCAAACAACTGGCTTTATCGTTTTACAATAATTCCTCTCTTGCATGTTCTCCTTTTGATCTTTTCCGCTTTGATGTTTGGGGCTACGCTCCCACCGCTTCTATGGAAGAAGCTCGATACTTCATCATTTTTCAATACGACAATTTCGGCAGATAGTGACGGAAATTTTGTAGCGGTTCTATAAAACCGCTACAAAATGACAACCTACGGCGCATATCACGGCGTTTAGGGGTTGGAGCTGCAATCAGCCTGGCATTTAGCGGCAGTTTTACTAGAACCGCTGCTATATGTACCGTAGGGTCAGTTACCGTTTTAAATCTTTTTGTTCAATATAATTCTAAATGATTTCATATTGCCTTAAGGTTGGATCCATGACTAGAGGAGCTCAAATATCCCGTGGCCAACCACGTGATAGAGCTCCACCATTTTCGTCTTCATCTAATAGAGCTCCAGCTTCCCGTATCAATGAACCATTTCGTGCACCGTGCAATGATAAAAGGCTTGCGCCGTCAACTATAGCTGATGACCCTCAAAATTCCACAGAACGCACAGAGACGCGGCATCGCGATGAAGTGGCTGATCATGAATTAGAGAATGAGGATTACAACCCAGAGGCGAATGAAGTTCCGTCGTTTGAGGACCACATTGACGACTTGTTTGCTGCCCAAGAAGGCGAAGGTCCGAACAACGATGAGAAACGCAAAGATACACATTACTGGAATGTTACTATTATCGGTATATTTTTTTTCTTCTGTTTTTGTCAATAGTTATTTCGAAGTCATTTACTTCTATTTACCTTTTGTGCAATTATTAGATAGTAATTTTTTTTTCCATACACTTCTTAGAGGATGGCGTGAGAAAAGGGGCTAGGCTGAGCGTTAAGGAGCCTATAGCACCTCCTCCCACTACAAAGATAATACTCCCATTTAATAAAGAGTTGTAACCAATTGGTCAAGCAGCTGGACTATTCAGTGGTTTCTTAGGGAGTTTGGGTGCTGATTATTCAAACTTTCCCATATGTGAAGAGAGTTAGAAGCACGTGAACAAAGCCAAGAAGGAACATGCATATGACATCGTTAAGGTACATCTTTAAGCATTAACATATTAAGCAAATTTAGTATTCAATTTTGTTTTTTGTGTAAGAACTTTTGCTTGGGTAAATGAAATTGCTGGTTAAGTTTTCATATTTTATTTTTCACATGTTTATATCAGCATTTCTATATTATACGTAACTGCGACTTCTTGTACTGGATTTGAGTGTTATATTTTTTCAGTTTAAAGTAGTCTGTAATGGTTGTGGATATTCTTCAAATTATGAGTCTTATGCTTGTTAGTTGGTTTTGGTTAATGATAATGGCAACTAATTGTAGAGGGTCTTTCACTTTGAGAACAATGCCAGAAGAAAAATAAAGCGCGGAATTATGCAAAGGATAGGAAAGCTCTGGAAGGATACAAGACACAACTTGTATCATAAGTGTTACAAAGAAACAAGGACTTTTGAGCAAAATCTTGAGCATCGCCCGTCGGGAATAGAAGAAAATGAATGGAAAGGGTTCTTTGAATATCGCCAGAAGGAAGAAACAAAGGTAAGCCTTAGTATTTTTTATTATTTCCACAAAAACATACATGTGTATACATATTATACCCCTTACATTTTATATTCAATATCCCTTTCTCATTTATATTTGTTCTGTAATTTGTTCATAGAAAAAGTGTAAATAAAACACTTTAAATCAGAGCAAGCAACTTTACACACATACTGGGAGATCCAAAACATTGGCAAGAAAAAAAGACGAAGTGGTAATAAGTAATTATTTGTATTGAGCTTTTGATTAATCTTCCTGAATATGGTGTTGTTATTTACAAAATTGTGTCGATATCAATGATATAGGAGAAAGAACAAGAAAGGCCCATTGGTAGAGGAGAGTTATTTATCATCACTCATAAGAAAAAAATGGCTCGTATATCCATCCCGATGCGCGTGTTGTCAGTGTAAGTAACGTCTGAAATTTTTGAAATTAGATTACTGTATATATCGTGCTAATGTTAAATCATGCCTTTCCAATTTCTTATATATTTGTAGGAAGCAATTGCGAATGTTGAGAGGCAGGATGAATCCTCTAAACACCTTTCACAAAATGATTCACTAGCACAAGTTCTTGGAAAAGAGCACGCAAGATGAGTTCGTGCCTTAGGTGCTGGACCATGTCCCACCCAAGTATTTGGTAACGCTGCTGGACAATTGTCGAGTTCTGGTGCGCAAAATGAATAGTATGAGAGGAGGATTGCAGAATTAACTGCTAAGATAGAAGAAGAGTAGGCGAAGAGATAGTCGATGGGGAGGGTTTTGGGATATATAATCCAACAGCAAGGAGGCAATTTGCCAGCTGACATTGCTACAGCACTGGATGATTTGGACAGTACACCGACCTTGTCATGCACAACAAAAAAATTGACTTTCAATCAATATTATTAGAGACTATTGAATTTAAGTTGGTTTAGTGTTTTATGTTTATTTTCTTTAAATTGTCAAATTTTACTTTATATTGAATCTTTCACTTATGACAATCTCTTTATATAAGTTATGTTTGCATATATATAATTTAGTTTGTTATGTTATTTGCTTGTTTTATTTAGTTGGAAGTTCTTTAAATTAATCGGTAACTAATAAATTAAAGTCGAATAAACATACTATTTTAAAAGAGGCAAAAGAATAAAAAACATATTGTGTGTTTCCTGGCATTTAGCAGCGGTTTTCAACCGTCACAAAACAAACGTCATTTTCAGCTCATTGCCATTTAGTGGTGGTTTGTAACCGCCGCAATACCATTTTTATTACGCGGCGGTTATTCCAGCAGTTAGCAAAAACCACCACTAACTGTTTACCCGCACCCTATCTTCCAGCGTTTGGTTTGACCGCCGCAAAATGGATCCAGAAACTGCCGTAAAATGCTGGAATTGTTGTAGTGTTTGTTGATGATTATTCACACTTTACTTGGGTTTATTTGATGAGTAATCGCCATGAGTTACCTCAGATTTATATTAACTTTGCCACTATGATTAAAACTCAGTTTTCCAAAGTCATTAAGGTTTTTCGATACGATAATGCTATGGAATACCGTGATTCCAAACTTTTAGCCTTTCTTGCAGAACAGGGTACTTTGTCTGAGTTTTCTTGCCATGGTACCTCTCAACAAAATGGCCGAGCTGAACGCAAACACCGTCACATTATTGAGTCTGTTCGTGCAATGCTTCTTTCTTCGTCATGTCCTGGGCGTACTTGGGGTGAAGCTGTTCTTACTGCTGTTCATGTTATCAATAGACTTCCTTCTTCTGTTCTTGGTAATGATACTCCCTTTGAGCATCTTTATCATACCTCTCCAGATTATAGTTCTCTTCGAGTTTTCGGTTGTGTCTGTTTCGTTCTTCTTCAGCCTCATGAACATAGTAAACTTGAACCTCGAGCCCGCATGTGTTGTTTCCTTGGTTATGGCACTGAACACAAGGGTTATCATTGTTGAGATCCTCTCTCTAAAAGTATTCGTATATCTAGTCATGTTGTCTTTTGGGAACATTACATGTTTTCTCGATTTTGCTCCTTTGAGTCCATTCCTCCTACCCAGTCACCTTTCTTCACTAACCCCAATGTTGACTTTTTTCCTAGTGATGATTCTACAGGTTCTATCTCGGTTACTCTCTACAGCCTCCTACTCCTCTGCCTTCTCTGTCTCCCGATGATTCCAGACTAGACGACAATCCTACTCCTACCGTCATGCCTCCTCCTTCCATTCGTTCTTCTAGGGTAAGAGATCCACCTCCTCATCTTCTTGATTATCATTATTTTTTTACTATTCTTCATCAACATAAACCTAAGTCATTCAAAGAAGCCTCCACAAATCTAAATTGGCAACTAGCAATGTAGAAAGAAATACAGGCACTTGAAAAAATACACACTTGGGATTTGGTTGATCTTCCTTCTAATCAGGAAGTTGTGGGCAGTAGATGGGTATACAAGATCAAGAATCACTCTGATGGCTCTATTGACCATTATAAGGCATGCTTAGTTGCTTAAGGTTGTACACAAGAGTATGGTATTGATTATGATGAGACTTTTGCTCCTGTTGCTCATCTCACATCTGTTCAAGATTTTCTTGCCATTACTGCGGTAAAAAAAGGTCTATCAGTCAGATGGACGTGAAGAATGCATTTCTTAATGGAGATTTGAAAAAGAAGGTCTATATGAAACCACCTCCAGGTTATCCTTGTCATTCTAGCAAAGTCTATATCCTTCACAAGGCACTTTATGGTCTTAAGCAAGCTCCTCGTGAATGGTTTTAAAAGTTCAGTACCACTATCTGCAATCTCGGTTTCACTTGCAGCCCTCATGAGAATGTGCTTTTTATTCATAAAAGTGAACGTGGAGTTGTTCTTCTGCTTTTGTATGTTGATGACATGATCATTACTGGAGATGATGTTGATGGTATCTCTGATCTCAAAGCCTCCCTTCACCGTACCTTTGAGATGAAAGATCTTGGCTCTCTCAGTTATTTTCTTGGTCTCGAGGTCATATCCACAGATGATGGCGTCTATCTCTCTCAAGCTAAGTATGCTTCAGATCTTCTTGCTCGCACCGGGATTACAGATAGTCGCACTTAGTCTACTCTCCTTGAGCCTAATGTTCGATTTACCCCTATGGATGGCATTGTTTTGGATAATCCTACTATCTATCAACAGTTAGTTAGAGGTCTCGTCTACTTGACTGTCACCCAACCAGACATCGCCTATCCCGTTCATGTACTTAGCCAGTTCTTGTCAGCTCCTCGTACTACTCACTATGCGGCAGTTCTTCGCTACATCAAAGGCACCCTATTTCATGGCCTTTATTTTCCTGCCCATTCATCTTTGTTCCTTCAGGCATACTTAGATACTGATTGGGTTGGTGATCCCATTGATTGTCGTTCTACTACTGGTTACTGTTTATTTCTTGGCGACGCTCTCATTTCTTAGTGTGCTAAGAAGCAAATGTTCACTACTCGATCAAGCACAGAAGCTGAATACCGTGCTCTCACTGACACCACTGCTAAGGTTGTCTCGATTTATTGGCTTCTTGAAGATTTAGGTGCTCCTCAGTCGTCCCCTACTGATGTTTTTTAACAACCATAGTGCTATTCAGATTGCCCATAATGACGTATTTCATGAACGCACCAAACACATTGAGATTGATTGTCACTTTGTTCGGCAATATATCCTTATTAATGTTGTTCGTCTCATCGCTGTTGGAACACTGGATTAGACAGCTGGTATCTTCACAAAAGCTCATCATCCGACTCATTTTTGGACTCTGTTATCCGAATTCAAGATGGTATCCTTAGCTCCCACTTGAGTTTGAGGGAGGATGTTAGAGAATCATTAGAATCAATTTAGATCAATTAGTATTATTTATGTTTATAATGCATATCTGTATATTAATTGTAGGATTCTATACTTTTATTATTTTGATTCTTCTAGCAGCTATATATACCCCTTGTACATTGTACTTTTCAATACAACTCAATAATACACAAATTCCTTCTCCAATTTAGTCTATTGTTTCTAACAATGTTATTTTTCTTCTGGTGAAATCACCGTATTTTTCATATTTCTCTTTCGTGCTATTTTTTTCCTTCTCTTTTGTCAATGGTTTGATGCTTTCTCACCTAACTGATTAGCTCGTTCACTACTTACTTATTCTCATAGAGAAACCATATATTTTTCGTCACCTTCCGATAGTTTGCCATCTCTTTACACTTTGTCACTTTTTCAGCAGTTTTTTGGCAGTTCGCCATCTTTTCAACAGTTTTTCGGTAGTTGGCCACTCTTCCAGTAGTTCCATCTGTGTTTTCTTGTGGCAGTTTCGACTGCCCTTTCTTCAGATAGCGGCAGTTCCATCTGTGCTTCCTTTCGACAGTTCTGTCAACACTTCCTTCAGACAGCGGCAGTTCCATCTGCACTTTTTTCCTACAGTTTCGTCTACACCTGTTCTATCAGTTTATTCATTTTTTTTATTTCGTTGTTTTAAATAAGTTTCAAACTCAAGTTGTCACTTGAGTTTGAGGGGGGTGTCAGAATATATTAGGATCAATTAGCATTCATTAGAATTATTTAGTATATCTGAATATTTATTATAGAATATTATGTCTTTATTATTACGATTCTCATAGCACATATAAATACCCTTTTATATTGTATCATTCCAGACAACTTGAATACACTCAATAATACACAAATCCTTTCTCCAGTTTAGTCTCTTATTTCTAACAAGATTCAATAGGGTTGAATAATATGAGCTAACCCAATAATAAAACTTGCACACGATTATTAAAGAATATAGTTGTTCTTGATCTCTTATTCAATCGCCGAAAACCACACTAATTGAACTAACCCCACAACAACAATAATGAGAGGATAGTAAGCAAGAAACACCCACGAGATGAGGTATTCAATGATAAGAAAAGGAGAAAAAAAGGGAAAAAAATAATGAGTCAAAAGGTTTCAATGGGAATATGGTAGGGGTAGGTCAACTCACGAGAGAAACCCTAATTAGGGACATGCATTACAAAAATTAAAACTTACGAAAAAGAAAGACACAAGGGATATTTCCTGGGAATGAAAGCGAGAGGAAAGTGAAAATAATTTTGTTAGGTAATTAATAAAAATACAGTTAATTGCTGTCAACTAGCAATAAATACATATCTATAATTTATTAGATAATATAATGTTTAATTGAATCCCACTAGGAAGCTAATGAAATATCTTTACAATGTCTACAATGGATTATTTATTTGGCACAATTTAAATTAAAATTAAAAATGGATCCATTTTTTACCCTAATGTCACAAAACCCTTTGGTTTCACATTAATTTTAACCATCCAATCCTTATTTCAACCTTTACCCTATGCATTCTTTGTGAACAGATGGCACACCTCTCACCCCCACCCTCGCGACCTCCGACAACCATTCCACCGCAACGGCGCCAACTGAATCTGCATCTCCCTCAACACCTATCTGCCCGCGATTGCTCACCCCTCTACGCGCACAACTTCCCTCGCCGGCAGCAGCAGGTTCGATGGCCCCCCGGTGCTTCTGTTGCGATAATCGAGTGCACTAAACTGGTGGGCCTCAACGTCGACTGGATTGCACATCGCACAAGGCTAGGTCGCTGATCGACTAGGCGCCAGAACCGAGAACCCTGTGTGCGTGCCCTGCGTCCTCCATCCTCCGTCCAAACCCCTTTACGTCAACGACGTTGTTGTTGCGACCCACAAGAACCTTGCGTCGCCAAGGATCTACGGGAGGTTAGTGGGTAGATTTTATAATGCAATGAATAATGTTTATGTTGCTGTTAGTTGTACATGCAATCAATCTACTTAGTTGTTTGATTTTTCATATCGAAGAACTCCATTGTTGCTGTTGCTGGTTTACTTGGTTTTTCTATTTCAGCATTCAAAATTTTGTCAAATTTTGGCTTAGTTAGTACAATAATGATTCAACATGTAGATGATTATTTTCATTGGATGATTACTTTACTACGTATACGAATGGTTGATTTTCATTGGATGTTCATTATACTAGGTATGTAGATAGTTATTTTCATTCTAAACTAACAGCTTTATGGATGATTATAAACCTAATGCATTGGCAACACCTAGTTCAAGTGTTGCATCTGTGCTTGCTATTGGAGGATTTCCAGGAATAAATGTGCCTACACAGTAGAAATAAACTTTAAAACTTTGCAACAAACTTTACTTCAGGTACGTTTTTCATGTCAGGTTTTGTAACAAACTAGCTTATTTTAAACAAAATGGTTTTCCTTTTGCTGGTGATCATCCAATGAACATGCTTAGTGTTATATAGGTACTATATTTAATCATCAAAACTAGGTTTTATAAAGTTATTTGTCTGACCTTTCAAATATTTAACAGTCCTAAAAATCTGCAGAGCTACTTCTTGATTTGAAAGTGAATTCCATAATTAGCAGTCCTAACACTTTTTCTGAGACTGCCATGACACACTTGTCATTTGCATCTCTGTTGGAATTAAATTAAAATTTGAGAATTCATTATCAAAGGCACTCATATTATGTTGTATCCATTGCCAAATTTGAAATAATTTTATGGCTATAACAAGATTCTAACTTCTCATAGTAAATTACACCAACATCCAATGAGATTAGGTGATATATTACACACGGTATCCCTTGATTTGTCATATTTACATTGACCTTATCCCTTGATTCATAGAGGAGTGTGAGGGCGTTGAGCTAAAAGAACTTCAACCCTGAACTACTGGATTTTAGTTCTTATTATCATTATTCTCAGTGTATTCATAATGCGGGATCTAATTCTAATCAGAAGCTACAGTAAAACATGCTAGCCTAAGTCACATATTTTAGTTGTGGTAGCTGAAAGCATTATGAGTTGAGCTATTTACTGATCTTTTATGCCACTTGCTTCCTTTGTGTATTCTGTGTAGGTGCAAGTACCTCCTTGTACTATACTATCCAATCGATGCCTACCATTTGTAATTAGACCTTGGACCACTACTGCACTTGTCATGTTCGAATTTTAGGTCCCATTTAAGAAAATATCACTTTCTCTTGGAGTTGGATATATTAAAGTAATATGATGAAATTATGGCATAACTCATCCCTATATAGTCTATTTTTGTCTATTTGATTGGTTTTGGTGGGCTAAAAATTGTTTTAAAATAAATTAGTTTCTTGTTACTAACCATCCATTTTGCTTAATTATTTCCGAATCATTAGACATGTCAATTTCACAATAATTTATGAAATTGGAGGATTTTATATTTATATAAACAGGATTGCATGATTCTTGGTAAAAGATCATGAGGCAATTTGCCATGCTGTAATGTTAGGAACTCAGATAGAGCAGTAATTTGATCGAATTAACCCCCTGTGAAAGTTAACTAATACACCAGTTCTTGCCCTTGTTATCTCTTCCCAATAGTTTTCTTCTCTCTCTAGCAATTGGTAACAAGGATAAATAATTCAACTTCCAGTTAAAGTTCTCTGATGCTTCAGTTCTTTTATAAGTTGAGTTGGCTATATTTTATATTTGATCAACCATATGCATATTTTCTGTTTAATTGATTTATTGGAAGTATATATATCTACTTATGAATAGGCTTTAGTTATAATATGTATATTGCATTGCATTCCTGAACTAGTCGATCTTGATTTTCATTATCAATTCGTTTGCTGGATGTTCATTTTACTGGGTATGTGAATGATTTTCTTCATAACAAAGTAGATGTTTATTTAATTTAGACTGGATTTAAGTAGATACAATGAAATTTACTAGATGTTCATTTTACTAGGTATGTGGATGGTTATTTTCATCCTAAACCAACGGCTTGATGGATGATTATACACCTGATGCATTGGTAACACCTGGTTCAAGTGTTGCACCTGTGCTTGCTATTGGAGGATTCCCAGGAATAAATTTGCCTGCAGGGTATGATACTAAGGGTGTCCTATTTGGAATAAATTTTGGTAGTTTGAAAGGATCAAAATCAAAGCTAATTGATATTGCATATGGATTTGAACAAGCAACTAAAGTCAGAAAGCTCCCTCCAGTTTAACTTGCAAGAATAAGATAATTAATTGTTGAAGTTCTTCAAAACTTTGTCATACATGTTGTCAATTGCCTCATGAACTATACTATTGTTTAACTATAATGTATTTTTATGTGTCTTATTTGAGCAAATTTACCGTGTAATAATAAATCTTAACTTTTTGGCTCTTAACTTTTTGGCTAAAAAGAGTGTTGTCTGGTTATCTTTCTCAATACAACTATTCTTTACTTTTTTTCTATTTTTAGCTAATTGGTAAAAAAAGATATATACTTTGGATTCTTTGTAAACATAATACAACTAGAACTTTTACTTTAGCAATTTTCATATTCTTTTTCCAACTAGCTAACTCAAATTCTAAACAAAAACCAATAATTCTTTGTTACTTAGCCCAACTAATGAAGTTCTTAACCATTATCTTTTTAGTTTATCCTTTATACTTATTTTTTAAATATTAAGATTGCTGGATTTTACAGGCCTCTAGAGGTATTTACTCTTATATCATATTGGCTTATGATCATTTATGGGGCCAATGAATAAATACAAAAAAACAGAAGTAATGGACATATTGTGTTAAAAAATACTTTTCATTTACAATAAGCAATGAAACTAATAAACACTTTCCACTTTTGCCAATATAACATTTTAATTAATTCATGGATATAAATATTGCGAGTTATTGTTCATCTTGAATTTCAAAAAACTTTTGCTTCTGATTATAAGCTGAAGAGTTGGCGTTATACATCCTCTTTGGGTTTAAATATTCCAAATCTTCCTGCAGAAAATGTGAAAGCAAAAGAAACCTGCAGAACATGTGCATGTAGAATCTAGCAAATCAAGCAAAAGACTAATAATATAACCCAAATAAACATCCAGTTTTCATATGAAAGTACCATCACATACATCGTAAAATGAATATCCACTTTAATTGATAATAAACAACTAACAAATTTACCAAAATACCACTCGGGCACCATGATTAAACGGCTTAACAAAAATTCAACTTCAATTCAAGCAAAATTAAACTTAATCTAATCCAAACTACATAACAAAAGAAACATGTAGAGCATGTACATGCAGAATCCAGCAAATCAAGCAAAAGACATGTCAAGTCAGCAACAATTAAACTATAATGGATGCATACTACTGAAGCTAAGCCAATTATGTCAAGTCAGCAACAATTACACTAATTCTATGCTAACTGTTTAATCAAAGTCCATGTACAAGGTAAATTGAACATCATCCTTGTTGCTTCTGTAACAACTAGCTCATTGACCAAAATATCTCCCGTGCACCTGGTTTAAATGACACAAATCAATTCCAATTTTTATTCGAGTATGACTCAACTAAATCAAATCCACAGAACGTAACAAAATAAGCATGCAGAGTATTTGAACGCCAAAGCCAGCAATCCAATTCAAATAAACAAATGCCATGCGGAGCTGTCCCTTTTCAAACATCCATTTATTAAAAAAACCAACCATTCCTATACATAGTGAACTAAACATCCGTGTTCTTCCAAGCAAGTAACGTAATATTGCATCCGCCATATAAAGTATTCTAAAAGAAGAACAAAGATCCAGTGGTTCAACAAATCAAAATATCATCACAATCGGCATGCGTGCATACTCCCTGAGTTCTAGATTCACAAGCAATATCACTTCAACAAATACCGAACTGAGTTGTACTTTTCCTTTTATTTTTAAAAACACTCCCAAACTAACTCGAGAAACATGTAGAATTGAGAAAAAAAAAAGAACCCCAACAACTTATCAACATTGAACCCTTTTTTGAAAAAATGGTTTACAAGAAAAGAGGGAATCAACTAATTCAACCAATCAAAACACATCTCATTTAGATCACTATTGGGCCAAATTTAATTAGCTTCGTTCAAGCACAACCAAAATAATTTTTAACCAATTATTTAATTAACTCACATACCAGATACAAAATCAAGCAAATAACCAATTACGGAAACAAAAACAAACATCAATTCATAGATGAGAACAAACTATCTCTAAACATTGCAAACTAAACAACCGTCTTATTCCCAACAAGTAAAGTAATTTTGCATCCATACATATTACCAGAATTCTAGGTTAACTAATCGAAATAGAGAAGCATGTAGTAGTGAAAAAAAAAGAAACTATACAAATTAGCAACAACACATGATTTTTTTCAATTGAGTGCAATATTTCAAAAATAAAATATACTCTGCAAGATAAAAAAAAATCCAATAATCCAACCAAATCACAGTACATCGTTTAACTAAAATAACTATTTTTTGAAGTCTAATACATTACATTAACATCAACAGTCACATGTTTTTTCCAATTTAGTCCAACAATTCAAAAATAA
The DNA here is from genome assembly GCF_059453495.1 of Arachis ipaensis. Taxonomy (NCBI): domain Eukaryota; kingdom Viridiplantae; phylum Streptophyta; class Magnoliopsida; order Fabales; family Fabaceae; genus Arachis; species Arachis ipaensis. The sequence continues at coordinate 22,774,030 of NC_142443.1, forward strand.
AAAATATTCCGCAAGGAAGAAAAATTCAATAATCTTAACCAAATCACAGAATATCTTTTAATCAACGTAACTATTTATTGAAACATATTACATTGCATGAGCATCCATTTAAAAATTAAAACCCTAGCTATCACTAACCTATTGTAGTCAAATGAGGTTGTTGAGGAAGATGCGTGATACTATGTCAGCGCCGTTTGCTGCAGTTAGTGGTGAACAACGGTGTTTAGGTGCCTATGACGTGTGGCTTGCTTGGTGGTGTTGCTGCCGCTGGGTCCGTGGCAACCGTGGTGGGCGGTGGCACAACACGGACAGAAACGGGTGCGGGATAAAGGAGACGGGCTGGAGATGCTCGACGGCAACGTGTGCTGCTGGTGAGGGAGTGGGCGTCGCCGATGGGAGGGTTGGGTAGAGAAGAAGCAATGGCGCGGCAGCGTGACGGCATGTTGCTACCCTTCGCGCCCCCTCCTACGTTAATGGCGGTGGCTGTGGTGGTCGGGTTGTTAGGAGTAGGCTGGCACAACGTTGAGGGTTTGACGAAGAGGGATTAGGATTCGAGGGAGAGGAATTGGGTACTAAATAGGAGAATAGATTTTTTTCATATGATGGGTTTTTGTGTTTGTATAAGTGACGACAATTCTAATTTGTTTCAAATTTTAAATTAGCAAATATTCAAAATTAATTAATTGACCAAAATTTGATTTTAATTTTAATTTATTGTATACATTGTACATTATATATATTGGTTTCTCATACTTTTTCTATTTAATTTGGTCGTTTTACATGTTTTGAAATCTGATTGTCTATCTTATCACTTTATTAATATCTTTATTCTAAAATTTATCTCAAAAACTAATTTGATCGCGTTTGTAAAATTTGCAGATTGAAAAAAAAATTAAAATTTAAAAAACTAAATTAAAATTCGAATTCAGAGTGAACATTCATTTTAGTATATACTTTATAGCACTAAGTTAAGCTGCTTGATAAAAAGATTCTAAGCTTTTATCGAAAAGATGGAATAGTTAAAATTTTCAATCTATTTGCAATGTATTTATTGAGGTAAAATTCAAAAATATACATTAACGATAATCTTAATCAAATTTTTGAAAGGTATATTCGGAATGCAATTTTAAATTGAAATAATAATACATAAATATTAAAAATTATGCTATGTGTACACCAAAATTAACTACTAATATAAAATATATACTGAAATATAAATACACATTAAAAATAAATTAAAGGAAGAAGGGACAAAATTACACCTGAAAATTCATACGCTGGACACAAATACACATAAATTATTTAATGAATCACGCGTGCACAGTAATTATACACTCCAGCAGACACAATCACCATTCCGGCCATCAACGTGTGGCGTGGTTAGTTTGAGTGGACACGTGCCTCTATTCACTCCTTGCTGGCATGTTCAGATTGAGTGAGCTGGCCATTTAGTGCCAACTCAGAAATTACAATTTATTTTAAAAAGAAAAAAGAATAAAAAGACATCCTTAACACGCAGCCCAAAGCGAATCCATTGTTGTGTTGTGCTGTGTTGTATCATCTTCTTTCTCTTCCACCCCTTTATTGATTCACACCAAAAGCTTGAAACTTTGATTGATGGGGTACCTTAGTATCTCTTGCAGAGCTGAATCCGCAGTTTCAACCTCCAATTCTCTCACACCATCACCTTCTTTTTCTTCTTCTTCCACCACCACCACTTCAAAGAAACAGAACAACAAAGAAAAAGAAAAACCCATCAAGATCCAACACTTCCATTACAGTGACCTTGAAGCTGCCACCAATGGCTTCTCAGAGCGCAAGCTCCTCGGCAAAGGAAGCCATGGTTATGTCTATAAAGCTACAATGGTTTCTTCTTCTTCTTCCTTTGCATCTGCACCAGAGTTTATCATCAGCAACAACGAGGTTGATAACGAGATTGATATCTTGTCCAAAATCCAGAGCAATAACAGCAAGCTTCCAAATTAGGAAAGAAGGGTTCGTTTGGCATTGCAAACTTCAAAGGAAATTGATACTCTTCATTCATCAACACCACCTGTGATCCACAGAGATATTAAATCAGCAAATGTTCTGATTGATATAAACTTCAATGCAAGGTTAGGTGATCAATAATGTCCAAAAATTCAACCCCAAACAAATGTCCACAACCATATTCTTAATACACTTTATTTTACCCTTAATCATATTAATTGTCTTTTGTAACTGTTGCACATATTCTTTCAATTTGGTGGCACACTCTGTAAGCTTATTCATCTTCTGATATGATTATTTCAATGGTCTTTCTTCAGATATAACCTCTGTCCCCACATTTCTTGTTTTTCCTTCTATTTCGTCCAGCCAAATAAAATACTCACAACGATCTGTCTGGATTTCACTCTGTTCCAGACTTGAGTACCACAACTTCAATTCCGTGCAAATACTTGCCATTGTTGTACTCAAACTTCTTCTTCTTCTTGTTCTTCAACAACGAAGATCCGCTACCAACAGCGCTGCTACAATTTAGGGATAAAGAGCTCGATTTTTTCTGGAATGAACCCATATTCTTAGTTATTGGTTAAGGTGTTAGGGTTTCAACACATAGCATCTTCTTTCTGAAGATAAAAGAAAAGGAAGGGTTTATTTTAATTAATCATTAAAATAAATTGTAATTTCTGATTTGGCACTAAATGGCCAGCTCACTCAATCTGAACGTGTCAGCAAGGAGTGAATAGAGACACGTGTTCACTCAAACTAACCACACCACACGCTGATGACCGGAATGGTGATTGTGTCTGGCGGAATGTATAATTATTGTGCACGCGTGACTCATTAAACGATTTATGTGTATTTGTGTCCAGCGTATGACCTTTCAGGTGTAATTTTGTTCCTTATTCCTAAATTAAATTACACATATATTTTTATTAAAATATATTGGTAGCTAATTTTAGTGACTGATTTTGGTGTACAAATAGTACTTTTAAAATTTTATATATTTATTTTAGCACTTGTTTCAATTTTTTTTTTATAGAACTTGATTGAAATTGAAATGTTTAGCGTATTGAAAACGAAATTTTTTTTATGTTATTAAGAAAAACTTTAAGAATTAATAAAAAAAGCGATGCGAATATATATTGTTGAAAACAAAGGGAAAAAGAAAACGATGGATATTGATGGATAGGTATAGAGACAAAATGAAATAAAAAAGAAGTGTGTAATACTATGTTATTGGATCAAAGATAAAATGTGGATAAAAAGATATGAGTTGGAGATACATAAAATCCTTTAAAGCCTTCTCATTGGTTGATCCAAAACCACACATCTTCCCCACCACTAACAAGTAACAACAGCAACACTCGTGTGTGTTGCCAACCACAAACACACACCTATATGATTCTCTCTCTCGCTACATATCATGTTACACACTACACATTAAAGCAATTAAGAAATCTTGCAAGAAATCATGGCATCAACATTGTCTAGCACTGTTGTGAAGCCAACACCTTTCCTTGGACAAGGAAGGGGAACCAACAACAACACTCTGAGAGATGTTGTCTCCATGGGAACTGGGAAATACACCATGGTATGTATATTGTTGTTGCACTTTTGAGACACCCCTTGTTTTAGCAACAGTTTTGAAGTGTTGTGTATGGTTGTGTTTTAGGGGAATGAATTGTGGTATGGGCCAGATAGAGTGAAATACTTGGGACCCTTTTCTGCTCAAACACCTTCATATTTGACTGGAGAGTTCCCTGGAGATTATGGTTGGGACACTGCTGGTTTATCTGCTGACCCTGAAGCTTTTGCCAGGAATAGGGCTCTTGAGGTATCTTCTTCAATTCATATCTAATTTCTCTGTTAAGGCCAGATTTTTACAAATCATAAATCAGTAACTCTCAGTAAAGTGTTTTTTTGGGCATCTTTAGGTTGTCAAAAGTTTTAATAGAAAAATCTCTTTTAAGGTTTTAAATAGAGTTTAATTTTGTCAAAAGTATATATGACAAATTATTAAAATTTTTATTTCTTTTAGAATTTATATTTTTTATGTTTTTTGAAAAAATATTATAAAAATATTTTAAGATAAATAAGATCTTTAAGCCTTAGTGGTGAGTCATTGAACGTTTTGTGAATGAAATTAAACGTTTTTGTGGAATAATAATTAGGTGATCCATGGGCGTTGGGCTATGCTTGGAGCATTAGGTTGCATCACCCCAGAAATTCTTGAGAAGTGGGTCAGAGTTGACTTCAAGGAGCCTGTTTGGTTCAAAGCTGGGGCCCAAATCTTCTCAGAAGGTGGGCTTGACTACCTTGGAAACCCAAACCTTGTTCATGCACAAAGCATCCTTGCAGTCCTGGGCTTCCAAGTAGTCCTAATGGGCCTTGTTGAAGGGTTCCGCATTAATGGGCTTCCTGGTGTTGGAGAAGGGAACAACCTCTATCCTGGTGGGCAGTACTTTGACCCATTGGGCCTTGCCGATGACCCAGTTACTTTTGCTGAGCTCAAGGTCAAGGAGATCAAGAATGGAAGGCTTGCCATGTTTTCCATGTTTGGGTTCTTTGTTCAGGCCATTGTAACTGGTAAAGGCCCATTGGAGAACCTTTTGGACCACCTTGACAACCCTGTGGCTAACAATGCTTGGGTTTATGCCACCAAGTTTGTGCCTGGTTCTTAGAACAAGATAACACCTTTTCTTTTTCCTTCTTTTCTTTTACCCTCGCACTTTGCTTTTATTGTGAATAAAGAGACGATGATTTATGTGTAGGTTGTTATCATTAAAGTTGTGGATTAGTAGTGTTAGTGCACTTATTGTTTTTACTTATTAAGGACTACTAAGGTTTTTGTCAATCAAGGGGATTTTCATGGTGAATCTATATTATTTCTAAATATAATCATATAAAAAATATTATATATACACAAAAAAATCAACTACCAATTACCAACTTAGTCACTCATATAAAATATATATTAAAAATAAATTAAACAATACATATATCTATACACATACATAATGATTGATTTAATAATTGATTTCCTGTATATACATGGCCTTTTTCCAAGCAGCATAAAAACTTGATGCTTAAAAGTTAAAACATTATTTATCATTGGTGAAATGAACTTGCATCAATCCAGCACAGCAATATGATGTACAGATATCAACACTGACTACTAATACTTTTGCGAGCTAAGTTTCACATATACATGAACAAACTAGACTATCCATTACTACTATGCAACCTACAAGTCTACAACTATGCACAACTTTCACTCTGTAACAAAATTGGTAGATATACAGTTACTCAACCCTTCACCAACACCAACCACTATTGCCATTTTTGCTCATTCCCTACCAAGACTATGTGCTTTTGAACTCAATTTCCCCCACCATTTTCGCCGCCCTCTATCCATTTCTGGATTCCTATGAAGTTTTGCTTTTATCTCCTTCAATCTAATCTTGTATTCTTTCTTCCACCCCTCAAACCTACGTTTAAGTTTCTTATATTCAGCATAACATTTCATGTTACCGTTTTGACCCTCGAGCATAGCTTTGGCCTCTTCATCAAAGACGTGTCTCTGCTGCTCGAATTCCCTTGTCAGACTGCTCACAGAATTTGCGCAACCATTAACTTCTCTTACTGCTCCGAGTTCAGAAAGACTACAAGAATACTTCAAGGGTGTACTCACTCCAGGTGTTCGAGGTGTTCTAGATTCCATGGAAGCGGTATCTTCAGAATCGGAGCCAAATTGCGCCACGACATCATGTTTTGCATGTTGACCACTGGCAGAGGCAAGGCTCTTTCTAGCAGCAGCAAGACTCATCTGTAAATTGAAATTGCAAGTCGAGTCTTCAGTTGAATTTCAGGTTAAACTTCAAACCCTTATGCATTAAGGTTGCAAGAAACTAATGTTAAAACAAAACATTCCTTATGGTGTGTAAAAATGAGCTAATCAAAGGTGTGGTTTTGAACATTTGAACAACATCACATTCATTGCAATAACATCATCAAATCTTGAGGATGTCAAAAGTTGAATGTATAAGCGGGAAAGTTAGTTTAGATTACTAAGCTGAAAACTTACTTGCAGAGACACCATTTGTCTTTGCCACATCTCCTCCATTGATTTCATCTTATTCTCGTATTCGATCCACCTTCTCTCAAACTGTTTTAGTTGATCCCTCAATTGAGAATTTTCGACTTCTCTTTGCTCTATAGTTACTTCAGCCTTGACGACCCGCTTTTGGAGTTCTGCTAAAGCTGAAGGCAGGTTCTGAGCCAGCTCTCTGGACAACACATCCTGATAAACATAAACCAGGAATGAAAATTAGTAATAAAAAGGAGAAAAGAAAAGAGGCGATTAAGATCTAGAATGGTTGGGAATTTGTACAAAATCTTATATAAAGAATCATTCAATTGGTATGCAGACTTAAATCTGCCTCCAACTTCCAACCAGAGCATATCCTAAGATTTTTGAAGAATTTTCGAAGGTCCGAATAAAGGGCCTTAACTTCTGGTATTCTAAGCCATTCAAGAACCTAGAAATATGTTTTGGCATAACAAACATCCCCATCATTACACGTAGGGCTGGTAATATAGTGGGTTTTTCTAACTAGAAAATGCAAAAATTACCTGTATTTCTGGAAACTTTGGACGTGATCTTCGTCTATGTCTCGGATTTTCATGATGTTTCTTCGGCCTATAAAGGCTACTAGCATGCCTCCGAACCAACCACCCACGAATTACTACATAAAAAGGAAATTTTTAAGAACCAAATCATATTTAATGTCCCTCTCAAATGTAACCCCACACACTAACCAGATTGTATTACTATGGCTGCCTCAATCTGCTGATCATGTTCAGAAGAAATGATTATAGAGGACTCCATCATAACACCATATTTCTTTCTCGCAATTTCTCCACGAATAACTGTAATATAACCAAATAGAAACTAAGATTTAGATACAAACATCCCAAGCAAGATGCACATGGAGGCAATAATCAGCAGAGAACTTTTGATCCAAGCGAAACTAATTTGATAGGCATCCTTACATGATTGTAAAGTTGTTGCACGATTCTTAAGTTCACGGAAAGTACTGCGGACTTGATAACCACGAAAACTTCTCTGAACACTAAGTATTCCCCATAAAATATGTTTTCTCCTATCCTCCAGTACACCAACCTAAACAAGAAACAAAGCACTGGAATAATGAAGTGAAAGAAACCACTAGATGCATTAATATAAAATCAAGCCGAACCGTGATAACTTGCGACATGGCAACTCGCATGTCAAGTAAACCACAACAGCTCACTATCATGGCTCGACGGCATTAGAAATTACCTACGTACCTGTCCTGATCGAAGATACAGTTTGGTGTAGCCAACTTGGTACATTTCTGGAGGGATATTAAATTGTTGCAAAATAGCAATAGAGATACTCAGTGGATCTAAAGATGTGTGCGCCTCAGAAAGCAATAATCCATACCTAAAATATATGCAGAAACACAAATTAATCCACTATTCATGATAATTGAAAAACTATAAGAGATTTCTGAACTACCGTTTGGCAAACTCTTGATGCGTCATTCGAGTAGGATATCCAGCCCTCGAAATCCTTACAACCTCCAAAACTCCGCAACATTTGAGCTGTTGCAGGACAAGGTCTTCATCATATATGCCAGGAACTTGCTTAGCATTGGGCTTTATACAGCGAATAAAGTGGGGTGTGGTGCTCTCCATCTGATGCATCAACTTAAACAGCTGACCCTGAAAGAAAGAAAGAAATTCAGTAACTTACTACTATCAGTATACACCTCAGATTTCTACTATGCTATTACATAGCATAGTTTCCATGAGCATTCATGCGATGATACAAGGTTACCTTGAACTTTGTGCCAACACTCTGCCTTTTTGACTCCATAGCACCTAAGTGTGAGGAATTTGTTTGTTGAGACGGGTCAAGAACTTGGGAGAATGACTGCAGCAGTTCGCAACTGCACGATGACAACAATTTAATGGAATCAGATGGCAGTGGATCTCTGTTCTTCTCCAGAAACCCATTTGTATCATATGTGACCTAATTGAGAGAACTTGTTAGTATAATCACAAACACAATCAAAATTGAAAACACACCTTAAGGCTCAGGAAATTTCAAGAGATACTTATACCCGAATAATCAATTTGAACTTAGTAGCTACTAACCTCCCCTGCATAATGCCGAACGCTGAAAGCCTTGCCACTTTCTCCTTTAAAACAAGGATTGGAACTCAGGTGCTGCTTGAGTTTAGTAGCAAGTGTCAGATCAGTGGCCCTTGGGAAATTTGATTCCTCATCCAACAGAGAGAGCAGCCCCAGAGGCTTCTGCAAAATTTACAACAATGTATATAATGACAACATCAATCAGAAAACTTTGTGAAAAACACCTAATATTAGGACCTATACACAATTTTTTTTATAAGAGCATAATTCAAGAATAGAATGCAATAATCAATGCCGCCAAGAGGGGAAACTCAAAAATATTAAATAGGTTAAACCTCATAAATAGTAAATACCTTCTCAAAGAGATCCAAACAAACTTGATTATCCTCAAATTCCACTTTTGTCCAATCTACACCATCTAATTCATAGTCCTGAAAAAAGAGAAGCAAATTGCAATAAATTTATAGAATAAGAACATAGTGTCAGACAACTTACAGGAACAAACAATACACTAATTAAGATCATTTGGAACTAAACTGTTTTATGAAATTATACTTCATAGCTTTTAGTTATTTAATTACTCTTGTTCCAAATACATTAACTTGTATATATTGGCCAAAAATTTGGAACTCTTGATTGATTATGCTCTTCCCAAAAGATAGTAGAAGTACCAAAGCTTTTCAAATGATGCATATAAATTAGATTCTTGGCTTGTTTCGCATTCACACTATCAGAAATATACTTGGCTTCAAATTGTCCAGCAACCATAAAGTTGAATTCACAAATAAAATTTATGTAACTGTAGCAACATACTATTGCATTCAAATTAAAGATTTAACATAATTTCTGACCTCCTGCTCAAGTTTAAACAGATGCCGATTGAAATGTTGCTGAAGCCTTTCATTGGCATAATTTATACAAAACTGTTCAAAGCTGTTTTTCTAGAGAGGGAAAAAGAATATCAACCCATTAGAACACATAAAATAGTGCATGAAACAATAGCAAACTCATCAACATAATTTGCATACCTGGAATGACTCAAAACCGTAAATGTCAAGGATACTTATGGATCTCCCAGTACGTCGTTTACCCACTTCAAGCGCCTTGTTGACTTGTTCTACAAGCCAGTCAAACAAGTTTGCATACATAAATTTTGCTAATGCATCTCTTGTATCAATGGCCTAAAGAAAAAATGAAAAATTATGTAAATAAACAGAACGGATTAGTTAGGTGTGATTGATCATTTGTAACTGATTAGAGAGTAGACGATCCCTAACTCTTCCTCAAATTAGTGTAATTCATTCAGGGTTCTTGGCTTATTTCAAAGAATTCCCAATTCAATAACACAATTCAAATTTTCAAACGTCATTTCCTTCTAGCAAAGACATTTAGGATTTGTACAATAATAGATTGCAAGAATTGTTTAGGTAATAATAGACAAACCTGTCGCAACGTCAATTTTTTGGTAATAGTATCCTTGCCAGCTTTAATTTTATGGGTAGACAATGTTACCATTAGCTCCTTCAAACTGCATTGCATCAGTGTGGCAGCAATGGTTGCAGCTGCCAAGAGAATTATATGCACAATGTCACTTTCAAGGTGTAACAAAAAATTTAATGTATTCATTCATATGTTACTATTTTGGTCACCTTTAAGATAAACCATTATACAATCCTTTCCCGCACAATTTAAAACATTATATTTGCTTTTAAGAATCTTATTCTTACCGTCATCATCAACCACCTCAATGTGATTTTCATTGTCAGTTTCATGGAATGTAATATTTCCCAGCCATAATATTGCAGCTAGCAACTTGAAAACCCTTTCTTGATCCTGTTTGGACATTCGAATAACATCCAACGCTTTCTGGGGTAAAACGCAGATAACAACGACAGGGAAACATTCCATGAGAACATAAAAGGCCATAAATTAGCTAAAAGAATATAGTGCTAACAAATGAACCGGCAGATGATATACCACTAGCCCTTGAAACTTTTTATCATCATTAACACCATCAATTATCATGCAGTCACTCTGATTAAGATATCTATATTCACTGGCCATTCTAAGCTTCAGCCTATCTGCAACGGAGAAAAAGTAATGCTGTGTGAGTAAATACTTACAACTTCAATTGAGCTGATAAAGAAATCACATTGCAGAGGCAACTAAAAGGGAAGAGGATATGTTTACAAATGAATTTACATATAGTACTAAGTGGCAGCAATGGTTAGTGAGGATAAGATAACAGAAGCTCGGCTAAAGTGCTTTGGTCATATGAAAAGATCAACAAAAGAATCAGGCAAGAAATATTTTATGAAATGGAAGTTAGTTCAGTTAAATGGTGTAGTGGAAACCTGAACTTAGATAGGAGAAACAAAGTATGAATAATTTCAATGAGATTTGGATTTTGATAGGACCTAGTGACATCAGTTGGTCCATATAACCAATACCACATAATAATAAAGCTTGTTTCTTTTACTTGGTACTTTGTGATGCCTTAACCAAGTAAATTTAAGGCATCTAAAAATGTATCACATAGGATGCCGAAGCAACTGTAGTAATTCCAAATAAAGGCAGGCTATAAAACAAGCCATATACTACAAGCTGAAAACTTGTGACATAAATTACGTAAGTATGCAAGCAAATTTGATAAATAATTAGAAAATGCACCTCTAAGATCAGGTGAAGCACCAGCACAAAGCTGATAAAATATGTGGTATGACCTCTCACCATTGGCTAGTTGAACAACTCTTGACTGCCAAAGGAGATGCGATTATTTCAGAAGTGAACATAGATATACATTTCAGTTACACACTTAAGTTTAGGCAGGGTATCACAAGTTACCTTTTCTAACAAAACTGCTCAAGTCAGTGAAATGGAATTGGCATGAGAAACACAAAGGCATGAGAACTTAAGTCAGTAAGTCAAGAAAAATCAATTGCACGAAAGAGTAAATTTTATGCAATATATTTACTTGAAAATTCTTACATGTTTGAATTTTAGCCCCACAAATTTTCCCCAGTGCGCTGAAATGAATTTCAATCAACTTCCCCTGAGCCCAAATAAAGGTGTATACCAGTTCAACTTCTCAACCATTAAATGCAATCCACAAAGTGCTACATTGAAAGGAATGAGTTCCAGTATAATGAAAGGAAAAACAAAACTCACAAATCTGCTAGAGTTATCATTCCTAGAAGTTTTTGCGTTTCCAAAAGATTCTAGTACAAAATTTGTCTGAAGAACATCATTTTCTATCCCACAACTGCCACCACCTAGATCAGCTAAATACTGCATAGCAATTTTCGCTGTCTCTGTCTTCCCTGCTCCACTCTCACCACTATCAACAGATTTGTAAAAAGGTGATTATTAACAAGTACATATCTATGACTTCTTCAGCAATTCAATGCCGTAGAGTTCAGCAACATATATGAAGAGGAATGTATTGAGTGCTGACCTTATGATAATGGATTGATTTACTTCATCTGCAATGTGTAAAATTTGAACAGAAATCTTTCTGTGAATATATAGTAAAACTACAGCTTAACAGAGATTCCAAAGAAAGAGAGAATCTCGCTCACCTCTTATCATCTCGTTATAAGCTGCATCTGCCACAGCATAAACATGAGGATTATCATTACATCTCTGTTTATAAGCTTCTACGTATTCACTTCCATAAATCTGGACATCTTTGAAGGGATTGAGTGCAATTAAAACTGGCCCTGCCTTGCTCTGCATACAGAACAAATACCATATGAGGGAACATAGATGAACAACCAAGCAGAAGTACAACCCAGAAGAGCACACGTACGTAAATCAAATCTTGAGTGTAACGACTCTTAAGATTGTAAAGAACTGAGGGTTCATTTAAGTAACTAAGCTGTATAAGATCATCCACACCCTCTAAAATGTCGGGATTAGCCGGTAGGAGTGCTAATCTGGACACTTTCATAACCTGCAGTAACAACCACAAACATGTTACCTTGAAAACTCAAAAACTGAAAACTTTATTTCGAAATGACAAAAATGCTTAGAATTTTACATTTCCATTTGAAAGCGAAACGCATGCTTCCTCTTCTGAAGTTGACTGTATCTTTCCTAGTTCCCAGTTCCCCTTTTGTTGCCTACACCAAACTTGAAGTTTCTGTAGCAACAACCAAAATCAGAAACGGAAGTTTAATGTACAAACACGTGCTACTAACAAATTACCAACTCTCAATCTATGCCAAAGGTCAGTGCTAACAGATAACTGAAAAAGAGTTCATCAAAATACACACCTTTCTGATGAAATAAGCAATATTATCATCCTCCAAATCCACTTCTCCTGTTGGAGAAGAAACCATAGAAGGTACAGCAGAAGCAGCAGTAGAAGCAACAGCAGAAACATAAGTAGAAACTTCAGAAGAAACAGGAGCAGATGCATCAGAAGGAGCAGGAGCAGCAGCAGCAGGAGTATCAGTTTCAACAGCAACAGCAGAGTTTGGAACCTGAACCTGTGATGATACAGGGGACGATGTTGTTGTTGGTGGTGGTGATTCTTCAGCACTCAAGTTCAAGTTGCTATCTTCTGATTTCACAATGTAAGGTGATTCCACAACCACCTTCACCTTCTTGACCCCAAAACTACCATTCCTCCTGTGGCGTCCACGAACACCACTATCCTCTTTCTCATCATCTCCATGGCAAAGGAACCTATTAGGCACTCTCACCGATGGCAGCCTCGCCCTCGAGGGAGGCCGCGATGGCAATGCCGGCGGCTTGTCCTTCGGCTTCTCCTCCTCATCCCTCCGCCGGAGAGACTCAAGCATCTCCTCCAGCGAGCTCCTCGCCTGAGATCTTGGGGTCATCATCTTTTCTTGCACCCCAAAGAACAACACAATCACAGCACAAAGGAATTCAAGTAAAGTTAAAAACTTTACATTCAATTTCTCATACCCAATGCAGAAATCTCATCACCCCTTTCCCTCTGAGAATGAACACGCAAAATGGTGAAAAGTTTTTATTCTGAACGGATTATGGTTATGGGGCAATACGGGTTACGTTTTTATTTCTCTTTTATATATATGATGATATGTTTTACGTGCCACTCGCATCACCCATAAAAAATTTTTAGCAACAGAATATCAAAAACCGAAGTCCAGATATGGATTTACCAAATCGAGGAAGGTGGCGGGTTCCTATTTTACTGAATGCGAAAGATAAGAGATTGAAGAAGTGGAGAGAGGAGGTTAAGGTTGTTAAAGTTGTTGCGAATAACTAACGAACCTCCTCTCAGAGGAAAAAAGAAAATAGAAACGGGAAGATAGAAGGGAATATTTGGGTTGCTAGTGTTAAAGAAACGCACAAGAGTTTAATGAATGTAATGTTAATGGCGTATAGAAGAAGAGCCCAGAAACTTTGAAGATTGAAGGAGTTGGCATGGCATCCTAACAGCGACACTTTGATAGTTTGATTCATGTCTTCCTGTAACTGCATTCTTCTTCTCCCTTTTTTTTATTAATTTATCTTTTTATAAATTAAATGTATTAATTTAATTAAAAAATTTCGAAAAAAGTGAAAAATATTGATTATATTATTATTAAAAATATTTTGTTATGATAAGTTTGATTTTTCTTGTTGTTTTTGAAAAAGTTGATTATTCTAGCTATTGATTATTTATTAAAATTATAAAATAATATATATATATAATGATTAATTTTTAATATCTATAGAATATTCCTTTATTCCATACTAATTAAGTATTATTATTAATATATGTATAATGGAAAATTAATGTATAGTATAAACTTGAGGAATATATATTAATTATTTTTATTTTACGTGTAATATTAAAAGATATCATTAATTAGTCGTGTCTAATATGTTAGATAATATAAAAAATCTAAAAAGAAACATAAATAACTTGAGATGATAGAAGCAAAATATTTTATTTAAATTCTCGTATTTAACTAATATTTTAAACACTCTTTAGCTAAATTGCATATTAAATATATTGTAAATACTAAATAACTAAGATCGCCTACAAAGTTTAAAGAAATAACCAATCATAACGAAACATGCATGCCAAACCAAAAACAGTTATGTTGGTCTCCTTTTCATAGCGTTCCATAGCCAACGACAAAGCAGAAAGAAACTGACAGACATTTTGACATGCTGTATTGCTGTTGGGTATATATGTATGTGGATGTGATCCTCCAACCATTGAAATGAGATTAAATAATCACATTTGCATGACCTTATCCCAAATAGTTAATAATTAGGTAATATAATCTATACTTTATGTCATATGAAGAACTTAAAGTGGATTAACAATTTTTCAAAGGATGACTATATGCGCTTGGCGTCATAGTAAAGGACATGTGACCGATATTGGATATAGCTCTTGTCTACCATCACTTTTGAATTATTCTATTTAGATTTTTGAGGGCCACAACACTTTACATATACTCCCTCTATTTAATCTAGACATGCCTATCATTTTCTCCTCTCTCTCTCTTTTTTCTTTCTCCCTAATTCATTGGTTTCCTTCATTTTCTATAATTTTCTTTTGACAAGAGTCAAAGTTCAGCCACTATGTTTACGTTGGCTAAATAATTTGGTTATAGGTTTAAATTTGGTGTTTAGTTGAAAATTGGTGCAATGTGTGTATTTACCAAGGTTGCGAGAACGGGACCGGTCAAAAAACCGGTAGAATGACTGGTTCATTGGTTTAATGGTTCGACCGAAGTTCAATCGGAGTTCAACCGGTTTAATTAAATATTAAATAAAATTATTAAAAATTAAATATATAATTTCAAATTAAAAAAAATCATCAATCATCAATAAAATTATTTCAGATAATTTAACAAAACACCATCAACTATCATCCATCAAAATTTAAGAGAAGTAAAACAGCATGATAAAATTATCCCAGATTCACTATTATCCCAGATTCACTGAAATCAACCATCAACAATTATTCCAACTACATAACAATTATAGAAACCAAAAACTTAACACACTGAAGTTTGTGTGACCTACTATTATGGTATGAAGAGATCCATTGAGTGGAAAGTCCAAAAAGAAACCATGGAGGTCTTGAGTTACTGGGATGTCAATATGGAAGATCTCTGGAGAAAATGTCAATTCTTGGAGGTGAGGCAGTAACAACAAAGCATTGAACCATTCATGTCGAAAGATAGTGAAAGATCAAGAGTAACCAAGCATGTAACACAGAGGCAGCAACAACATTATTTTCCCACAAATCCAGCATGTGACAAGTTCAAATAAGTCAAGTTCTCCAATTAACACAGAGGCAGCAACAACATTATTTTCCCCTGAATTCTCAAGAGTAATCAGCCATCTTCATCAATCAGCAACAAAAATATAAAACAAGAAAATTTTCAAAAATAATTTCTTATAATTCAAAAATAGAAAAATCAAAAACAAAAAGTAACCTCAGAAAACCATGAACAAATAAATAATTCAGCAACCAAAATCATGAAGCAGCAAACAAATAAATTATGAACATATAACCTTAGAAAATCAAAAATCAAAATCATGAATCCAGCAAACAAATAAATCATGAACAGATAACAAATAAATCAAAATCTTGAATCCAGCAAACAAATAACAAATCGCCGTGAGAGAGACAGAGAGAAAGGACATTGAGCTCTGACCCTCAGACAAAGAGAAAACTCGAAGAGAGAGACGGACACTAACAAATCGAGCAGCGACGACGACAGAGCAGCCCTTCGCAGCGGTGATGCCAACAGCTCAGACTCGACGTCGAGGGGAGGTGACGATAATAGGTGTTGTTGACCTTGAAGAGAGCGACAGAGAGAGATCGCCGAAGAGACGATGACCGGCCGACGGCGACAAGAAGAGTAACGATCCGAAGAGACGACAACCAACTGACGGCGACGAGGAGAAGAACGATGAGAAGAGTGCGACGGTGGGATAGTGATGGTGGCTGGGTTTAGGGTTTCTCATAGACGGAGAGAAAGGGGAGGGGAGGGTGGGGTGGGGTGAGAAGAGTGCGACGGTGGAAGAGTGATGGTGGCTAGGTTTAGGATTTCTCAGAGACAGAAAGGGAGAGAAGGGGGAAGGGTGGGGATGGGGTGGGCTAGGTATTGTTGGGTTGGTTTTTTTTTTATATATATATTATAAAAAAAACCGGTAACCCTGAAAAAATCCAACCTGTTCTGACGGTTCACCGGTTAACCGTCGGTTTGGCCGATTCTTAGCCCGGTTTTTTGCTGAACGGTTTTACAGTGAAACCGAACCGACCAGATGACCGATTCCCGGTTAATCCGGTTGAACCGGCCAGTCCGGTTCGGTTTTCAAAACAATGGTATTTACAAATTAGTGAGGTGTCAAAAGGTATTTTCAACACGTGAAGAGACGTATTGTATGTAGCACGTTGGTGGGCATGAATAACACATGGCGAAGTTTGATTGCATGAAACTGCAACATGTGGGGAGCGTGTTGAATCAGCACAGAGGAGAGGCGTGTTTCATGTGTCGAATGCTGATTGGTTGGTGATGCAACACGGAAGATGTGCTGAGTACTTCGTCTATATAAAGCAAAACTCGGTACCATTTTCATTGTGAGGAAGATTGTTCTTTGAGTGTGTTGCTAGTGTAATGGAGGGTACCGCAAACTTGGTAGTGTATTGCAACGGTGAGATTATACAGAATACTCATGAGAGAGTAAAGTTTGTGTGCCAAAATTCGTTTTCGTTTGTGGTTCCATGCACCATGACGTTCATCGAGTTTTGAAATGGTCTCTGTCAAAGCATTGATAGAGAACAATATATTGAGGAGAGTGAGCAGTATATTAATATTGTACCGCAATCCGATTATTGCGTGTTGTTAGGGTTGTACCACTCATCACTGCAAGCCACCTCACCACGCCCCATGCGTGTTTCCAACACCTGCCACGCCTCTGACGCCTTGTCACCACTCCCGTGACGTGTTGAAACTGACACACACAACGCGGTAAAACACCTCCCTTTTTAATATTGAGCCAATACACAAATGTAATTTTCATAAAAAAATAATTTTTTGTTTACATTTATATATTTGAATGTAAATTTAATTTTAACTACTCTTATTTTTTTGATGCGGTTACTATTACTCAACGGTTATAAGTTATAATTTAAAAATTAAATAAAAAAATGTTAGTATTTTGATGATTTGTAAATAATCACTATTTACATTGTTATGCATAATTCGTCCTTATACCAATAATTTGATCATCATATCTATAATACAATTTAATCTGTCTCGTATTATATGCAGTAATTACTAATTAGAGTTCGGAGAACAGCTTAACAAATAGATATATATATTCAAATAAAATAAAAAAATAACCTTTCACACGTCATAATCTTTAATAGTTTAAAAAAAATAGTCAAACAGACATTAGTACTTCAAACATAATTGTATTATAGCTCATGTACCTGTCCACTAATATTTGGACAACCAAAAAAAAATATTTTAAAATGTTCATTTCTCTATAAATAAATCTAACAAGATAAAAAGTAGAATACATATAAAAATTTAATACTCACTTAAATTATTTTTATTCTCTTCCTTAAATTATTACTAACTTGAAAATTGAAATATCTTTTACAGATATTTACTCCATTTAATATTTTTTAGAACTCAGTGTATATTTTATTTATAAAAAAGACATGACAAATTGACAATGCCTCACCTTCTACAACGAATTATATCTTAGACGAATTTCTTAACGGCAAAAACATTTTTAATATACAAATAACGATCTATGCTATTTTAGATAGTGCAGTTTAAAAACTAATCTTTAGTGGCCACCATAAGAAATTTCCATGTTGTGCATATTGTTTAAGAGTTATATTCAATATATATTCACATCCTACATAGAATCTTATTGTAATATTTATTAGAAAAGAAACAAACCCGGAAAATATATGAATTTTTTTAATCTTTGTATTCTTTTATTCTATACGAGAGTATATCTTCCTTTGTTTATATTAAAGAAAATAAGAATACATATATATATATTTTGAGAAAAATTGTCCATCTCATTAAATTATTTACAATATCGCATGTGATGTAGGTGATGATTCAAATCAAAGCTTTAATAATGATATTATTTAATTTGTCCCACAATATAGTGATCATCTGTAAAACAATATCCTAAAATAAATAAATAATAATAATAATAATAATAATAATAATAATAATAATAATAATAATATGATTTAAAGTCTTTTTTTTGACATCTAATATGATTTAAAGTCTTTTTTTTTTCAAAAAAAAAGTATTAGTATTGTTGATTCGGGTGGTTTCGTGAAAAATAGATTAAGTGAAAAATAATAGTTAAGATGAGAGATTAGGGGTAAGTAAACTTGTGAGGAAGACACTTCTATTAATAGCAAATAAGCAATACAAGAACTAATAGTGAGGAAGAGAGGTGGAGAACAAGTGTTGAGACCTCCACTAATGTCACAAGAGGATGAATGAGCTTTGTTTAAAGTGGACATGAATGGTTTACAGAGAAGAGAAGCTCTCAGAAGAGGATGAAGGTGAAGGTGAAAGTAAAGGATGAAAAAGGGTTTCAAGGTCTGTGAAGAAGAAGATGAAGGTGAAAGTGAAAAGTGAGAGTCTGGTTGAAGGTGAAGGTGAAAAGTGAAGTAAAAGATGAAGATGAAGGATGAAGGATGAAAAGTGAAGTAAAAGATGATTTACAGAGGTGGCTTGAGGTCCTTTTTATAGTGTAAAACCATGATGAAGAGGACACCCCTTGGCCAATGGTTTTAGTCTGACATTTGGTTTACTGCTCTTTCCAAAATATCTTTAGGTATTTGGGATCACCTCAAGTCTTGTCAACTGAAAAGGGTAGGAAGTTGATTCCCACACGTTAAACTAAAACTCCTGACATGTGACATTAGTGAAGGGACATCTAGTTTGGTTTTCTTTCAATTAGATGACACCTTTACACTCCAAATCCAACCAATCTACTTCCACCAATATAGTTCCCACTGAAGAGAAATTCAACTCCTCAAGGTGTTCTTTTGGGTTCCATCCTTTTAGCCCAATACCTTTAGGAGGAACTTAACTCTTTTCTGACCATGTTTGTAGGCTATTATAAAAATAATTATATACAAAAAAAAGGTTTATATTTTTAGTACACAATCAATTATATTAGGGTTTTATCAAAAGAATCATGTTACATGATCAACAAATTTATGTCAACTTAATTATATAGAACGATAAAGTAAGTATAAGTATATAATTATAAAGTATTGAAGCAATATTTTTTTACATGTGAATGAAGTGAATAAATAATAAAGCAATAATGGAGGGAACCACACCCCATCATTAATCAATTCAGCTCAATTGAAACAAGTAAGAACACGACGATGCAAAGTAAGCAAGCTAAGCAATGGATCCCTCTACTCTTTTTCTTTGATTTGATTTAACAATAAGCAACCTTGCATGCTTATGCATAATGACTCAGCTCTGGATTTAATGCTTGTTCTTTTCCTCTTAGTCTCTTACCATTCATCTAAATTAGAGTTAGAGGTTTCATAATCCATGTATATATGATTCATCAATCATAATGTTATATCAATAATTGGTAAGATACACTTTTTTTTCTTTTTTATCAATATATGAGAATGACTACTTTTTTTGGTTTGATAATGAACATATAAGTTGCCATATAATAATTATACGATTTAAATTTTAAATAAAAACTCAATAAATACCCATATAATTCTGTATAAGCTACTTAACATATTTTTTCCTTCTACCAAAAGAACCAAAGAAAAAAAAATCATGATGTGGTGAGTTGGCTTCATGATTGCATATCTATTATTCTTGGAGAGTGAATTTTGTGAATTGTCTGTGTTGTCAGTGAGATAATTCGTTTTCTTTAACTTTCTGTTGTGTTTGTCCTTGCATATATGTTGTGTCATGAATACAACAGTCAGAAGACTCTCAAGTACTCATTCCAGGCCAAAGAGCCCTGACACTATAGCACTGAACATGTCTGCGTAAATTTGTATCTATTTATGAGCATTTTATATTCCAATTATAAATAATCTTAGTCTTGATGATGATGGAATTACAAAAGATAAGTTTCCATCATTATATTAGACTAGATTATAACTTCTAAGTTAGGATCAATTATTGAAGTGAAATTGAGTAAATACTACAAAAATTTCGTCGAACGATGGATTTATTAAAAAAATTCATCGGTAATATATTTATTATTGAAATAAATTAACCATATAAATTTTGTCGGTAATTATTTATTCATGAATTTTTTTGTCTATCATTAATTATTATAAAAAAATTTTATTAATAATTTTTATCGTCAAATTTATTTTAGTAAAGTTGACGGTAATATATTATTAATTAATAATTAAATTAATAACTATTGACGAATTTTACCGATAGTACATTTAATGTTAAATTTATATTTCAAATTTTTTTTTAAAAAAATTTGTTTAAAAAGTAATATATAATTTTAAATATTTAAATTCAATAATTTCTAAACTAATAAATAAAAAATACAACACTAATTAATTCAAAAAATAATAAACTCAGATAATAATAAATTTAGAAAATTAACAACAATAAATAATAAGTCAATAATTAACTCAAAAAATAAACAAGTTAATATTAACTAGGACGATTAACAACAATCAAGTAATTAACTCAGAAAATTAAACAATTAACTTAGATAATAATAAACTTAAAAAATTAACAACAATAACTAATAAGTTAATAATTAACTCAAAAATTAAATAAGTTAAAATTAATTCTGACAAATAATAACAATCAACTAATTAACTCAAAAAATAAATAACTCATATAATAATAAACCTAAAAAATTAACAACAATAACAATAAATCAATAATTAATTCAGAAAATAATGAACTCAAACAACACTAGAGAACAGAAATCAAAATAATGCAGTTGGAGATCTTACACTTATAAATTCAAATAACAATCAACTAATAAGAATAATGCATATTTCAAACACAGAATCATTAAAATAGAATTAAAAAATCCTAAATCTAAACTAACATACGAACTAAATCTGAAAAATAGTTAAATCTCTAATACAAACACCTAATTGCAAAATTTTTAATACATAACAAATTAAAATTAGATAAATTAGGGTTTAGGATTTAATTACCCAAAACTAATTAGTGAGTTACTTGGAGACAGTGACGACACAAAGAACTTTTCTGCCGTAGTGGTAGCACAAACAACGAAATGGCGGCAAAGGTGACCAACCAGCAGGGTTGTATTAGAATTTTTTTAAATAAATTGAAAAAAATAACAGAAAAAAGGAGGAGGACAACATACCTAGAGGGAGGAAGGAGGCAGGACCGGCGATATAGGGGGCAGCAATGGCAGCAGAGGCAGGAGCGATGAAAACGGTAGCGATAGAGCGACCAACGCCACGCAAAGAGTCCACACAATCTTTGAACGCTGTTGGTGGTGGTCAATGCTGGTGGAGGGGTGTCAAAGGTGGTTTGTGGAGAGACATAGAGAGAGAGGGTTCGCGATTCGAATTTAGGACAAGATTATCGTCGTATTTATCAGCAGATAAATCCGACGGTAACGCTTTGCGAATGACCAAAACGCAGCGTTGTACTAATTCAGATTAAAATATGCCAATAAATCCGACGGTAATGATCGCACCAATTTTTTCCTCCAATTATTACCGACAAAATTACCGTCAGAAAACCAAATTCGACGGTAATTTTTTTATCCAACAAATTTATTGCCAAATTCGTCGATAAATATGTCGCTAATGTCCGATGCTTAAATTGACGATATTCAGCATTTTTCTTATAGTGAAAGTCCACATGATTTTTTTTTTTAACGAGTGATGTTATACGTACAAAAGTTTTTATAACCAAATATAATCAAGTTGATACAAGTCTAACAAAAAATATGTGCACATGTGTTACTGCTTCTTCTTTTTCGTACTTTTTTAGCATAGAATTTTTTGTTAAAGAGCATAGAAAACGGACTTTTTTCTATAATAAAATAAAAAAATTATTATTTTTCCAAACATGATTTTTGGACTTTAATTCTCTAAATACGATTTTTTTTATTTTTGGCATTTGTCCGGCGAACTCTATAAAAATTGGCAAATTCGCCTTACTCCGGGCGAACTCCACTCAAATTTTTTTAAATGCACGTTTTTAATCCATATCATCGTCTAGAAAATAGTATATAGATCTACAAACAGTATATAGGAGTACACAAAAATACACGAACAACAAGCATGGCTTCTTCAAGGATTTTTTAATTATAAATTAAAAAAATAAGTCATATTTAACAATGTCAACCATTTTTATCGTCTTTAAAAATATACAAGTACACCGGAATAAGCCATATTTAACAAGGATTTTTTTATTATAAATTAAAAAAATAACTATTTCCCAAAAATAAAATACGACTTATTCCTGTGTACTCTTGTATACTCTTATGTACTCGAGATGATGATAATGGTTATCATTGTTAACTTTCCAATATGATATATTTGAAGTGGATTATTTTTGGAAAATAGTTATTTTTTTAATTTATAATTAAAAAATCATTGTTAAGTATGGTTGCCATTATTAAATATGGCTTATTTTTTTAATTTATAATTAAAAAAAATCCTTGAAGAAGTCATGCTTATTGTCTGTCTAATTTTGTGTACTCCTATATACTATTTGTAGATCTATATACTATTTTCTAGACGATGATATAGATTAAAAATGCATGTTTTAAAAAATTTACAGAGTTCGTCCGGGGTAAAGCGAACTTGCCCAAATGCCAAAAAAAATCGTATTTTGGAAATTAAAGTGGTTTTTGTTGGTGGTATTGCATGTGGTTTATTGAAGTGATTTTGTTTGCGGTTTGGTAGGCGGTTTAATTTAGCGGTTTCCGTTACTGGCTTTGCATGTGTTATTGGTAGTGGTTTTTGTTTAGTGGTTTTGCATGTTGTATTGTTAGTGGCTTTCGATGTGGTTTATGTTAGCGGTTTACGTTGGCGGTTTGTGTGAGTGGTTTTTGTTAGTGGTATTGTGTGCGGTTGATTTTAGTGATTTTGTAGACAAGTTTTGTTGATGGTTTATGTTAGCGGTTTATGTTGCTGATCTTGCATGTGGTTTATTTAGTGGTTTTATATGCGGTTTATGTTAGCGGTATTGTATGCGGTTTATGTAAGTGGATTCGCATGCGGTTTTGGTAGTGGTTTATTATATTGCTTTTGTATGTGGTTTATTATATTGATTTTGTATGCGGTCCTTGTTTTGGCAGCCCCAGCGTTGCATCTCGAGCATGCGGCGGCAGCAGGGCATGCCCCTCGATGAGAGATACGTTTCGTACCTGCAGATGGCCGGATTATACTATCTTGCGAGGCTGAACGATAGATGGTTCCGATTAGATGAGCCCCTTGTTAGTGCATTCGTTGAGCGGTGGTGTCCGGAGACGCACACCTTCCACATGCCGTTTGGAGAGTGCACGATCACACTTCAGGATGTGGCGTACCAGTTGGGGTTTCCAGTGGACGGGCGCTATGTCAGTGGTTGCCTTACAGATTTCCAGATATACATCGAGGGTGGCCGTCCTGCCTGGGTGTGGTTCCAGGAGTTGCTTGGAGTGATTCCTCCTCCGAGCCAAGTTCAGAAGTTTGCTGTAAACTGCACTTGGTTCCAGGAGACTTTTGGGGAGTGCCCCGCGGGAGCCGATGAGGAGACTGTGCGGCGCTTTGCTCGTGCATATATCATGATGTTGTTGGGTACTCAGCTGTTTGCCGACAAGTCCGGCAACCGCATTCACATCAGATGGCTTCCCTACGTAGCTAGGCTTGAGGAGATGGGTACATACAGCTGGGGGTCTGCAGCACTAGCATGGTTGTACCGGTGCATGTGCCGAGTGGCAAACAGACATGTGGTAAAGTTAGCGGGCCCACTTCAGTTACTTCAGTCCTGGATCTTCTGGCGCTTTCCTAGGTTTAGGCCTGCTGGGTATGATACGTACAGCTGGCCGTTGGCCTCGAGGTACCCTACTCAGACCTTTCTATTTCAATTTAAAATAGTTGATTCCATGTTCGCTTCTTATGTTATACAAATCTGTCACACTTTTAATTAGCTATAACACCGATGTGAGATGCAAGTGGTCAGGTTACAACCCTTCCAGTGGCGAGAAGGGACTTAGAGTGCAGAACTGGAGACTGAGAATAGACATGTTACAGGCCAGGGATGTGAGTATACTAACCGGCTATGTTTATTTAATTAATTAAACTTTATGACTTTGGATCATGAATTGGCCTGACAATGTTGGAATCTTTCTGCAGTTTATCTGGTTGCCCTATAGCTCCCCCGAGGTACTACAGGTTGTGCATCCGGAGGTGTTGGAGCCTCGGCATACGGCGATGTGGCGGTCTGTGACGTCACTGATATAGTTTGCCGTGATAGAGTGGCATCAGATAGATATGGTTTTACCGCAGTTAGGCGGAGTCCAGCCCCGTCCGCAGCCCGCCCTGAACATCGACTTTCTGATGTCGAAGGACAGGAGAGGCGGTGATCGTTGGTTCCCGTCAGCTCTTCAGTTCTGGCATCTACATTGGGAGATCCGTGCGGACTACGTTCTCCGGTTCGATGTTGTTGCAGACCCTGGACCCTCACATGACTTCCTGGAGTGGTGGAGTCAGCATGGAAAGAGGTTCTTGTCACCAGAGATGTTTTTGGGGGATCCGAGAGCCGTTCCTATTCCTGTGGAGGCGTCACAGAGGGGTGCTGGGCGAGTTCCTGACATGGATCGTGTTGACGATGTGCCGGATAGGCGTCGGGTCGAGAGGAGAGCTCGTGTGGGGACACAACGGAGCCAGCGTGAGTGGAGGTGGCTGGACCAGGCTATGGACGAGGCTGACGGGGACGGTCGACGTAGAGGAAGACGACGAGGGCACGGAGGCAGACGGAGAGGGCGTGCTGCGGCGGACGATCATGGTGATCATGGTGACGACGACGACGACGATCAGCACGGGCCCGTGGGGGTCGCTGCAGGGCATGCTGCAATTGGTGGTGTTAGTCCCCATGTTGGCGGGCATGGAGGCGAGTGGTACGGGTCCGGTATGGGTGACGGTGCTGACCATGGTGACGGTGGACTTGGGTCTGGGCCGCTAGGAGATTACTTCGTTGGTGTCCCAGCCGATGACCAGACACTTCAGGAGAGTACACCATGTGTTAGTCCGGGGACGATGTTTTCAGACTTCCTGAAATGTGATGGGCTTGATGCGGACTTCGGCGGGTCACACTTTCTAGACGAGATTACTGCCATCATGCAGAAGGATGATGCGGCAGGTAGGCGTGGTCAGAGCTCCGGCACGCAGGCACCTTTAGATGTCGACCTGAACGAGCCTCCTATGACGCCTGCTGCTGACCATTTTGCATTGGGTGGTACTCCTACTTCCGCCTATACTACTGCGTCGCATTCAGTTGCCGGGCTGTCTGGGGCACCCGTCCAGCCTAGGCCACCTGCACAGCCTGCCCCGGATGAGGAGGAGGATGAGATCGAGGACGAGGATCTGCTTATCCGGAGAGGCCACAGGACACGGGTACCCCATCGTTGCTTCACCGGCTCGCATCTGTTTAGATGATTCATATATCCTGTATGTTGTTTGTTTATGTTCATTGTTGTATCCTAGCAAAGTTTATTAATGTCTTTGATGTACTTTGACGTTCCAACATGTATTTTGGTTATTTATGTTTCAGTATGATGTTCCAAATCATGATATTGTACTTTGAAAATGGTTGTTCAGTGTTTCTTTCAGTTACTAGCATCTTTTCCGCATCATGTATTAATTTAATTTGTAGATTTATTTATTGCCTTGTGCATTAAACAGAAATTTCGTACAAAACTACGGAAACGGAACATATTCATTAATTAAGATCCCATGTAGAGTTCATCGCATTAACATTAACAAATTCTATCACTTATCAACTACAAGTAAGGAAACCTATAATAGTGGAATCTAAATGCCAAAGTGAAACAAACAAAGTACCAAAGCTAACAATACAGCTACTCATGTCCCCCTGTAAGCTCTTGTCCTCCGACCTGTGGGCAACTCCGACGTGTGTATCCAGGCTGCCGACAGAGGCCACATCTCTTTGGCCGGTTCGGATCTGCCTCGTCTATATTGGTCCGTATCCTAGTGGACCTCGGACGACCCTCTCTCGCATGCCTCTTGTTAGGGTCTGGGATCACTGTCGCCCCGTCATATGGTGGCCAAAAGCCCTCCGGAATGGGAGGTGTGAATCCCATCCGACACACACTGAACACCGAGCTAAGACGATACACCTGGTGGATGTAAGGCTGCCATGTAATCCGTGAGTAGGCACAGCATGCCAGTGCGTGCGGACACGGGAAATAAAGTGCCTGGAAGTATCCGTAGTCACAAGTCTGAGATGCAAGCGAGACTCTGTAGCTACCCAGTGAGAACGAACCAGTCGGAGTTGTCTCTGCGACGGTAAACTCCGAGTTATCCCTGTCGTACAAAGTCACCATGAAGCACCTTGCTATCTTCAAGTTGGCCTCGATACACTTCACCAAGTGCTGACTGAATTGTTGTCCGGTACCCAGCTGGGCCTCAGCCTCCCTCCCCTTGCGAACAAATAGTTCGGCCAACCTTCTGTATGTTGCCTTCACCAGCGAGCACGCAGGGAGGTTTCTGACACCCTTGAGGATTGAGTTCACACACTCAGAGATATTCATTGTCATGTGCCCGAATCTCCACCCCTCATCACAATGCTGTGTCCACAAGGAATACTCAATTCGGTTCGCCCAGTCACACATTGCCGGGTCTTCAGACCGCAAAATATCAAACCAGTAATCGAACTCTACTTCGGTCTTAGCGTACGCCGCATTGACAAGAAGCCTCCTTGCGTCTTTGCCCTTGAAGGTTAGGGCAAAATTTGCTGCTACATGTCGAATGCAGAATGCCCGGAATGCAGATGGAGGTAGCCAGCCTCCGTCGGGAGCCTCCAGCGCGGCCTTGATGCCGTTATGTATGTTTCAGCTTTGCATGTAATTCGAAGTAGCACAATTCGAATTACATTCAATCCAAGTTTGAAACGATTTGATTCGAACTACATATATTTGTGCATTGGTTGGTTGGTGAATCAGATTTCGTTTTGGCTGATTCACGTAATTCCTTTCTCTCCATGGCTTATTTTTGTTTTTTACCCTAAAATTTATTAATATAAAATTTTTTGTACATAGCAAAAATTTTATTAATATAGCATAGAAATTTTTACTTATAACAAGAATTTTTTATCCAAAATACGTAAATTTTGTTACCGATATATTTTATTGGTTGGGTAATTTAATTATTGTTGAGTCAAGATTTAAGATGTACCTTATGATGATAAACATATTTGATTATTTTTCATTATAACTAACCTTTATGATTAGCATCGTAGAAATCAATCAAAGATGACCAAATCAAATTAGGAAGGATGTTGCAAATCAAGGCAGCTATTAATGCATTCCAAGAATAAAAGATTGGGAATTCAAATTGAAAGCTTTCATTGGAAATCAGATTGAGAGCTTTGAAGAGTGCGACGGCTAGTCAACGAAAAACACACTTCTCCAATTTGATGAAAAGATATCAAATTTTATAAAAGATTCATACAAGAAAAGGGCAAAAATTCAAATTGAATCTGATCTAAAACACTCAGTCATCATTTCCTTTTCTTGTGTATATGCTCTTACTTCTCTTGGCTCTAGAAATAAGTTTATATTTTGAAAAATATAAAAGACTAAAAGAGAAGGGTATACAAAAGCCAAATTTTTAAATTGTTTGAGTGCTTCGTTTTTCGAAGAATGTGTTAGTTTGGAGTACATTTTGTTGAATCAAGAATTGACTTGATTTCTTGGGATAACAAACATAATTAATAATAGGGTAAAGTATATTTTTGTTCTTAAAGTTTGACAAAAGTTTCAAAAATATCCCTAAGTTTTATTTTATTTCAATGTTGTCCTAAAAGTTTTCGATTTGCATCAAATATACCCCAGACGGCTAAGTTTTCAAAAAATTTAAGACCAATTCAACAACAATTTTATAAGAACAACCCTCAACACAAGCAAATCAAGCATAATTTTCATGCATTATTGTTAGATTGGTCTTATTTTTTTTGAAAATTTAGCCGTTTAAGGGTATATTTGATGCAAATTGAAAATTTTTGGGACAAAATTGAAACAAAATAAAACTTAAGGGTATTTTTAAAATTTTTGTCAAACTTTAGGGACAAAAAATATACTTTACCCTTTATAATATTTTAATATATTTATTTTTTTATGAGCATTGTAGATATTAATAAATTAGCAATCAAAGATCACGATAAATAATCTATGATTTAAGTAAAAAGCCAAAAACAACACATGATTCATTCTTCATAAGCAAGAATCAGTTCATATATAGATTGAATAGCTGCTGCATTTTTATCAAGTTAAACACGGAATAGATTAAGGGTGTACATAGTCTGGTCCAGTCTGAATGCCCGACCCAGGTCCAAAAGATTTTAGGGCATGATAGCCCAGATCCAAAGGGGCCCGGGACTGACCCAGAAAAAAAGAATGAAACCAGAGAGAGGGATGAAATTGGGACCGGGTCATAATTCGGGTCACCCGGACACGGCCATGTGAGAATCATAATTAACAATGAACTAGGGCACACATTCATAGTTTCATACAACCACGACCATGAGCCATTAGCCTCACGCAGTGACGCCTCACAATCCCTCTTCCACGTACCCTGCCACAGTCCCCTCTCAGCCCTTCCCCTCAGCCCTTCCCCTCATAACGCCGCCGCCAGCCTTCCCGTCGCAGCCCTCTCTGTGCCTTTCACCAATCATTGCACTCTTTCCCTCGCAGCCCTTTCTCTATCTCTCACCAGCCACCATGACAACGCCCATCACCGCTCCCCAACCTCGAAGTCACGATGGTGGTGCACTGCTTCTCGCCTCCCGGTGACGACGTCTCTCGACGATGACTGCAAACGGCGATGGAGCTTCTTTGACCATCAAGACCTGAACGATGACGAGCGATGACTGCTTCTACCGCTGGTCTTCTTCTTCTTCTCTTCTCTGGCTCCTGTTCAAGCTCAGGTAAATAATTAATGTTTTGAATTTCTGATTAAAGATTTAATTATTGGAATTTCTGATTAGGAATTTGATTATTAAAATTTCTGATTGGAGATTTTGATTGTTGGAATTTATGATTAGGGTTTTGATTATTGAAATTTCTTATTAGAGATTTTGATTATTGGAATTTATGATTAAGGATTTGATTATTGAAATTTCTTATTAGGAATTTTGATTATTAAAATGTCCGATTAGGGATTTGATTATTGGAATTTCTAATTATGAATTTTGATTATTGTTTTGTTCTTCCTTTTTCAGTATTTGACTATTGTTTTGATTAGATGTTTATTGTTCTGATCTGAATTTTGATTATTGTTCCGACTCTTGATTATTGAAACTTCTGATTAGGTGCAACTTTGTTCTTCCTGTTTAAGTGTTTTATTCTAATTATTGTTGAACTTTTGATGTGTTGCTGATTATTGCTGAATGCTGAATTTGTTCTTGATGTTGTTTGTTTAGGATACGAACAATGGGAGGAAGAGATAATTGTGTTTCTCCACCAATCACCGAATAGAATGTAACAATAGAAATTGAAGCTGAAAATTTTGCTGCTCTTGCATAATATTTTGTTATTTGTATGTGACTTAACTATTTAGTGTTATTAGACAATATTAGTATTGATTGTGGTTATGCTTTAATTTTAGAGAATGGTTGATTCTTGTTATAATTTTTTAAGTGAATTTTACTATGTGAATTGTGAAATAATGGTTGGAGATTTTGAGATTTTCACATGCTAAAGCCTGGTTTTCACTCGATTTTTACTCAGTTTTTACTCTGTCCGAAGGTGTGTAGGTTTCATAGGATTTAGGGCCAGGTTAGGGTCTAAAAAATAGGCCCAGTATATATTTCGATTCAGATTTAGGTTACAACAAACCCGATGTGGCCCGGCCCATGTAAACCCCTAGAATAGATTCTTATTCAATGCCAACAGCTAAAAGCATTAAAGGTACAACGACTTGCTTGATTATATTAGCGATAATTCCAACATTAAGGAAAGTCATTGACAAACCCCAATTTGACGGTTTGTTTTGCATTGAATTCAGAGTATTTTGATAACCTTTTGTCACATTTAGCCTAGGAATTAGCATGATTTTGTTATCTCTCCCATATTCGTGCTTAAGTGTAAAAACATGCTTTCTAAGCCTTATTTTGATGAATTCTAGTTCTTCTTTGATTCCATAAGATGCCTTGAGGTGTTTGCTAGTGATTCCAGGATTGAAGTAGGTTAGGCATGGATCAAAGGAAGTAAGGAAGGAAGCATACAAGTGGAGAGAAGCATAAAAAGTCAAAGAAGCAAAGTCAGCCATGCACGCGCACGCGCACAAGGCGCTCACGCGCACATTGCAGAATCGACCAGGGACGCGCACGCGTACCATGCGCGCACGCGCCGATGATGGCACATGACCTCATTAATGCAACACGTGCCTGGCGATTTGAGAGGGTTTCTGAACCCATTTTTGGCGCCAAATTGCTAAGGGAAAGGAATAAAAGGATGAAGGATTAAGGGGAAGGCATCAGCATTGTGATAAGAATCACCTTTTAACTAACTAATCACTTTAGCTTAGAGTTTTAGAGAGAGAAGCTCTCACTTCTCTCTAGAATTAGGATTAGGATTAGGTTTAGTTCTTAGATCTAGGTTTTAATCTTTGCTTTCTTCCACTTCTATCTCTCAATTCTTAGTTGCTACATTCAATCTCCTTCTATTCCTTTGTTGTAATTTCCTTTATGTTGTTCTTATATTTTGTTGTAGATCTAGTATTGTTCCTTCTATTTTCTTTCAATTCAATTAGAGGTAATTCATAATAATTGTGTTCCTTTTTGATTGTTGTTGTTAATTCATTGCCATAATTGTTGTTAGATTCTATTTTTGTTATCAAATTACTTTGCTTTTCTTTTATGCCTTCTAAGTGTTTGATGAAATGCTTGGTTGGATTTTAGTATAGATTTTGTTTCTCTTGGCTATGTAGAGTAATTAGTGACGCTTGAGTTGTCTAATTCCTTTGTTGATTGATAATTGGAGAGATTGCTAATTGGTTTGGAGTGCACTAAAGCTAGTCTTTCCTTGGGAGTTGGCTAGGACTTGTGGCTCAAGTCAATTCATCCACTTGACTTTCCTTTAATTATTAAGGGTTAATTAAGTGGTAGCAATGAACAATTCTCATCACAATTGAGAAGGATAACTAGGATAGGACTTCTAGTTCTCACACCTTTCCAAGAGCCTTTTTTTAGTTTTTAGTTTATTTTCATTGCCATTTACTTTTCATGCTCCTTATCCAAAACCCCAAAATAACTCATAACCAATAACAAGACACTTCATTGTAATTCTTAGGGAGAACGACCCGAGGTCCAATACTTCGGTTTATAAATTTTAGGGGTTTGTACTAGTGACAAACAACTTTTTGTATGAAAGGATTAGTGATTGGTTTAGAAACTATACTTGCAACGAGATTTCATTTGTGAAATTCTAAACCGTCAAAAATCCATTCGTCAGTCATCAAGCTCTGTAAAAGAATATTTCATCAAGGAAGATGGAAATTATTTTTGTGCATATTGAAGATCATAAAAAGTAGCTTTTATTTTTTATTTTTTTTTTGAGTGTGTTCTTACTTCTCTTTTGTCTAGGTTCAAGCTTACTTTGAGAGATAAAAAAGGCAAAAAGAGTAGTACATACAAAAGACATTTAACCTTTGATTGAGAGTTTTGATTTCAAAAGTGCACTGGGTTAGAGTGCACTTGGTTCCCCTTAACTAAATTGGGTTAGCACCTAAGTGATCTACTAAATTTGGGATAGGTTATATGGTTTACAATAGTGAGCCTCTTGGAATTAGTGATTGTAATATATCTTGATTATAGTAAAAATTCTACCATTATTGTGGTGGAGACTAGACGTAGGTCACATTGCACTTCGTGGCCGAACCAGAATATATCGTGGTGTTACTCTTCTTCTTCCCTAAAATATGCAACTTCTATTTTCGTTTTATTCTCCTACCACATGACGAGATATAAGTTATTTTATTAAAATAATAATGTGTTCCATGTAATTAATAAAACTAATTCTAATTATAGTGAGTAAAATATGATGGTTATTACTCAACGAAAGAAATAAAATTGGTAGGAGTTTTAAAATAATAAAAATAAAGGATATCCCTCCCCTCTCTCTTCAAAATAAAAATATAGAAATTACGATTTTCAAAAAGAGAGACGTGACAAGAAAAGAAAACCTCTATAAAAAATAACAGATTTTAGTTTTTTCTGTGCCATCAACAAAAAAATGAAAGAAAAGAAAGAAAAAAGGGAAAAACATCCACAAACATTGGAAGACTACCCATTAGCTCAGTTAAATAGTTAATTAGAGCGTTCTATGCCCAATTGCCCATAACACAAAATTCATAAGAGTAATGAAAGTGTAGTGCATCCATAATCTACAAGTTTCTGAATTAAAACCAAACTCCAGCATTAAAGAACAAGCATAACTTAAGAACAGTCTAACATGGATCCGGATATGTTTGAATTATACTATTATGATGTAATAATCATAAATTTTAAGATCTTCTATTATTGTTAGAAATAATTTCTGTATAGGTTATAGAAACTAAAACTAACATATGATATCAGAGCGGTTATGGAATTTATGATTATTCATAAATTTAATTTGTTCAAGTTTGCGTAAACCAAATAAATGTTATTTGAATATTTTGATAGAATATTCTAACAGTGAAATTCTTTTAGTGAATTTAGGATAGATTTGTTAACCACTTATATCTGATAATGTAAAAATATATTTTGTGTTTGTTGTCATAAGACATTTAAAGATCACACTCAAAGGTGGATTAATTGTTCTTATATTAAATTGGCAAGACTTTTGGTTTATATATATGTACAGTATTAAAAATATTTAAATATTCAAAGATATTAAATATTTTTAATTAGTGCATATCTAATAAGCAAACTAAATTAAATTAATTTAATTTAATTAGTATTATTGTGTTATTGTATGTTAATGTATCACTTAAAAAAAATATTGATATACTGTAAATATTTTATCTGAATCTAAATAATATATTATTTTATTATTCAAAGCGTTAATGCATGAGTTTGTATTATATTTGCAGCTTCCATGAATTTGTTTGGTTCAGACAATGGAATTGTCAAGTTTAATGGACTTAACTATACTGATTGGTCTGAGCAAATTCAATTCCAATTTAGTGTTATAGACTTAGACCTAATATTAATTATGGATCAAAAGCCTACTGAAATTAGTCAAATTACTGAGACTAATTTTGAAGAGCACAAGTCTCTTTATGAGGCTTGGAAACGGTCATATAGACTATGTTTGAACTTGATGAGAATGACAATGGCTGAAAATATTAAGCCATCCATGCCTAAGACAGACAATGCTAAGGATTTCATGTTTAAAATCAAGAAGATTCTCAATCAGACATAACTGGCAAGTCCATTGTGAGCAACCTTATGACAGAACTGACAACTAAGAAATTTGAATGGTCATAACACATTCATGATCATGTGAATGTCTAATCTGGCAGCAAAGTTGAAATCCACGGGTATGAATGTAAGTGAGTCTTTTCTGGTTCAGTTTATCATGAACTCACTTCTTCCAAAATTTGGCCAATTTCAAGTGAATTATAGCACTCTTAAAGAAAAGTGGAATTTTCAAGAAATTAAGACCATGTTGATTTAAGGGGAAGGGAGATTAAAAAAACTAAAAGATCACTCTCTCCATTTCACATTTCAAACTGGATCTAGTAGCAATAAGGATAAATCGCAAGATTCTGAAAATCGCACCGGTCATCGAACAGTTCTACTCACTAGTTCACTAGTTTATTAGTCTAACTAGTTTAACCGAAAAATTATTTTATAATAAAAAATTATAAATAAACATATCGTACAACATAATTATAATCTAACATAAACTTTAAAATATCTTCTAAATTTAAAACATTACATGTAAAAACATCAATCAAATTATTATCCACATATGCATTATTATAACCAAGTTGATTGTTTTAAATCATAAAATGTATTAAAAATCTTTGAGCTCATCAATTTAAATAGAAACTCATTAAATTAAAAGACTGAATAATTTAATTGAGCTAATTCAATTCATATATTTCTTTATTGAACTAAAAGGCTGGTCATGATCAATTTACCTCTTTCTTAACAAAGGTTGATCATAATTTTAATAAACTTTTAGCATAATTTACTCCTTTCTTAATAAACTTTTAACAAATTTTCAGCAAAATTTTAATAAAAATTAACAAAAATTTTAGCACAATTTTAACCAATATTAACCAAGTGAACTAAAATCAACTAATCATTCAAATCAATAATTCAATTCAAAGTAGAGAACAATACAACACATGAGCATAGTTAATCATTTCATGAGGCAAATTTCAATCTGAGTAGTACATTAGTACTAGTAATCTCTAAAAAGATATTAACAGCAACACTAAAGAAGAAAGTTATGCAGTAGAAAATTGAAGAGATGAGTATTGTGCAGAGGAATAAAATCATGACTCTTAGAAACAAACCCTAAATTATTATTAGAAAGTTAGTCCTTTAAACTGCAGTTGGCTAAAGCCTTATATATTCTCC
This sequence comes from Arachis ipaensis, assembly GCF_059453495.1. NCBI lineage: Eukaryota > Viridiplantae > Streptophyta > Magnoliopsida > Fabales > Fabaceae > Arachis > Arachis ipaensis. The sequence continues at coordinate 22,809,012 of NC_142443.1, forward strand.
TTAATTTAGGAATCTAACATGAAAACACAAAATAAGCTAAAGATTATACAAAGCCAACTAATACAACTGATTACACTTCTTTCAATCTTGTTCTTGATAATCTTGATTCTTTAAAACAAAAGAGTTATTCTCCTTTACAATTCAAAAAAATGTTTTGAAAAAAAAATGAATAGGGAACAAAAATTTTTAAAAAAATGAAGCCATTAACAAAATTTTTAACACAATTTTAACAAACATTCACCAGGAAACTAAAATCAACTAATCATTCAAATCAATAATTCAATCCAAAGCAGAGAACAATACAACACATGCGCATAACTAATCATTCAATGAGGCAAATTTCAATCTAAGTAACACGCTAGCACTAGCAGAATCCCCTCAAAAAAATGAAGAACAGAGAACGAAAATTAAAAAATTAAGCCATTGCCTTCGAGGAAAATGCTGTGCGCCTATGATTGGTGAGACGGAATAGGATTTGGGGACTTGGAGAACACCGAAAAGATGAAGAGAGAAGCCCCTGAGTGCGACGGGCAGCGGCTGTGGCCCACTCCTTGCAACGCTGGTGGAGGCTAGGGTTAAGGCAATTCTGCTTTCTGAAGGAAGGAGATTGGCGAAGGGGCTGGGGGCACAAGGCACAACGGAGGAAGAAACGGTGGCCCATGAGCGCAATAGACGGCGGCGCTGAGGCTCTCCTTGCAGCGGTGGGCGAGACTGTAACCTAGGGTAGAGAGTTGAGAGAGGAGAGATTCTGATGAATAAGGCTCGAGGGAGAGTGGGTGATTGAGCCAGGGAGGAAGAGGAATATTTTATCCCTAAAGCTAAAAGCATCAAACGACGATGTTTTTTCAAAACCAGTCGGGTCCCGATTCAATCCGATTGACCGGTTCAATTGTTTAAATACGATTTTGATTTGGGCGATTTCTGTCGTTAAACCAAACCGCGTTACTTTCGATTCGTGATTGGATCGGTTCGATCGGCCGGTCCGGTCTGATTTTTAGAATCATGATAAGCTGGGTAAAAAGGATAAGAAGGACCATGCTTCACTAAAGATTTATGATAGCAATGTCTAAAAGAAGAAGGCGCTGAAATATTTTTTTTTTGTAACAAGACTGGACATGTAAAGAAAGATTGTCCGAAAAGAAAGAAATGATTCGAAAAAGATATTTATTATGTTTCAGTAAGTTTCGAATCAAATCTTGTTGAAGTGCAGAATAAAACCTGGTGGTTAGATTCTGGTGCAACTACTCATGTGTCACATATTATGCAGGGATTTCTTTCGATCCAGCCCATAAGAGAAACTGAAAAGTTATACATGGGAAACAGAATGAAGGCATGAATTAAAGGAATTGAGACGTACAGATTGATCCTGGACCGTGGTTGCTGTTTGAATATAGAAAAGTGTCTTTATGTTCTTGAATGTGCTAGGAATTTAGCGTCCATTTTGAATTTGGACAATGTAGGTTTTAACTTTAAGATTGGACAAAGTATTTTTTCATTGTATAAACTTGCTTACTATTATGGTGCTAGTGTTGTAGTAGATGACCTATATCGTTTCAATCTTGATGTTAGCTTTGTTAAATTCCTATTTAATATTGAACACAGTACCAGGAGTAAAAGCGATGCACTTATTAAAAATTCTGTTTTCTTGTGACATAAAAGATTGGGTCATATATCCAAAGAAAGGATGTTAAGATTAATGAAAAATAAAATTTTACCTAAATTAGATTTTTTTGATTGGGATGTGTGTGGATTGCATTAAAGAAAAGTAAATCAAAACCATTTCAAAGAATTCATCCAAAAGAAGCAGTCAACTACTTAAGTTGATACACTGATATTTGTGGTCCTTTTGATAATCCATCTTGGGGTGGTAAAAAGTATTTTATCAATTTTATTGACGACTTCTCTCGGTATTGTTATTTATATATTTTGCATAAAAGTCTCAATATGTGAATTTTTTTAAAATATTCATTAATGAGGTAGAGAGGCAATTAGATAGAAAAATTAAAGTTGTGAGGTCCAATAGAGGTGGTGAATATTATAAAAAATTTACTGAAAATGGATAATGTCAAGGTCCATTTGCAAAGCTTCTTGAAAGTTGAGGCATATATGCACAATATATCATGCCTGGTATACCACAGCAAAATGTTGTAGTTGAAAGGTTGAATTGTACTTTTATGAAAATGGTTAGAAACATGATAAATTATAGCAATGTACCTTTATCCATATGAATGTATGCATTAAAATTCGCTGCATATATGCTGGATAGGGTTCCTAGTAAAACGGTTTTTAAGACACCTTATGAACTATGGACAGGAAGAAAATCTAGTTTAAAGCATCTTCATGTTCGGAATTACCCAACAGAAGTAAGAGAATATAATCCACATGAAAAGAAGGTTGATGCAAGAACTATTAGTGGTTACTTCATCGGCTATCTGAATAAATGAAAAGGGTACATATTTTATTGTCCTAATCATAGTAGGAGAATAATTGAATATGAAAATGCTAGGTTTCTTGAAAATGGTCATCTTAGTGGGAGTGAGGAATCACGAACGGTGGATATTCGAGTGAACCATGTAATAATTCCTACACATGATAGTTTTTCTCAAGTTGTTGTTCCTATTGTTGTGCCACGGTCACATAATATGCCAAGGCAACACTGCAACATTCAAAACTCACTAGATAAACATGTAAAAGATGAGCTTAACAATGATGTACAATTTCCAAATGAACAAGTGATAGATAAGCCACAGAAAATCTTAAGAAGGTTAGTAAGACAAAAAAAGACCAATAATTTCAAATGATTTTGTGGTTTATTCACTTGAAGAAGAGTATGACTTAAGCATTGATAAGGATCCAGTATCTTTTAAGCAAACCATATAATCTCATAATTCTGAAAAATGTTTCAATGCTAAGAAAGAAGAGTTGAAATCGATGGATGACAATAAAATTTGGGATTTAGTCAAATTGTCTAAAGGTTCAAAACAAATTGGTTGTAAATGGGTATTTAAGACCAAACGTGACTCACAAGGTAATATTGAAAGGTATAAGGCTAGACTTATTGCCAAAGGTTACACTCAAAATGATGGCATTGACTACAAAAAAAAACTTTTTCACCAATTTTAAAGAAGGATTCTTTAAGAATTGTTTTGGTTTTGGTGGCTTATTATGATTTAGAGCTTCATCAAATGGATATAAAGACCGCCTTTCTCAATGGTAACTTAGAAGAAGAGGTTTATATAGACCAACTTCAAGGGTTCTTGACCACACAAAAAAAAATTGGTGTGTAAATTAAACATATTAATATATGGACTAAAACAAACTTCTAGACAATGATTTATCAAATTTAATGATACCATCTTGTCATATGATTTTGTGGAGAACATCGTAGATAGGTGTATCTACATGAAAATTAGTGAGAACAAGTTTATTATCTTAGTCTTATATGTTGATGACATACTTCTTGCTGCTAATAATGTTAGTTTGTTATATAATGTAAAGAATTTTCTCTCTAATAAATTTATAATGAAAGATATGGGTGATGCATCCTATGTAATAGGTATAGAAATATTCCGTAATAGATCACAAGGTACATTAGGATTGTCATAGAAAAGATATATCACAAAGGTGTTATAGAAATTTAGAATGGAAGGTTGTTCTTCAGAAGAGAGATAAATGTAGTCAAAGGCAATATCCCAAGAATGAATTGGAATGAAAAGTAATGGTGTCTATTATTCCTTATACTTTAGTGGTTGAAAATCTGATGTATATTCAAACATGCACTAGACCAAATATAAAGTTTGCTATTGGGATGTTGAGTTGATATCAAAGTAATCTTGGAATAGACCACTGGAAAGCTGCAAAGAAAATTTTTAGGTATTTGCAAGGCACCAAGGAACACATACTCAGTTACAGAAAATCAGATGGCCTTGAAATGGTTGGCTATTCAAATCCAGATTTTGTTGGATGTATAGACTCGAGAAGATCAACTTTTAGTTATGTCTTTATATTGGCTGGAGGAGCTATTTCATGGAAAAGTGCAAAAGAGTCTATCATTGCTACTTTTATTATGGAGGCAGAATTTGTGGCATGCTTTGAAGCTACACTTCAAGCATTGTGGTTGCAAAATTTTATCTCAAGGCTTAATATCATTGAAAGTATAGCTAAGCCACTAAGACTTTATTGAGATAATTCTATAGCTGTTTTCTTTTCTAAGAATGAAAAGTACTCGAAGGGTGCAAAATACATGAATTTGAAGTACTTGACAGTTAAGAAAAAGGTACAGAAACAAAAAAATATATATTGAACATATTGGTACTGATATGATGATAATGGAGAGGCATAATTGATAAGTCCTTGTTACCATAAAAGTATAATATATATGACCATATGTTTTGCTTATTTGTTATGATACTTGTGAATTCAATTAAAGTTATGTTTCTACTTACTTACTGGTTATCACGTTATGGTAATTACATGTAATGTTTAGAGTGATACCATGTTATTATATATCTCTTAATATACATGTTGAGTTGAGTTGATTTTGTGATACATGAAAAAAACTATGTCACTAATAGACATCTACCACCATGATCCAATTCATTCAATTCAAGTAAGGATGATGATTTGATTATTTCAACATAAATATTATGCATTTACAGTTATTGAATCTTCAAGTCACACATGGACCAAGTAGGAGATTGTAAGTTATTTTATTAAAATAATAATGTGATTCATGTAATTAATGAAACTAATTCTAATTATAGTGAGTTAAATATGATAGTTGTTACTCAATAAAAGAAATAGAATTAGTGTGAGTTTTAAAATAATAAAAATAAAGGATATTCTTCCCCCCTCTCTTCAGAATATAAATATAAAAGTTACGATTTTCAAAAAGAGAGACGTGACAAGAAAAGAAAATCTCTCTAAAAAATAACAGGTTTTGATTTTTTCTGTGCTATCAACGAGAAAGTGAAAGGAAAGAAGGAAGAGAGGGAAAAACATCCACAAACATTGGGAGACTGCCCAATGGCTCAGTTAATCAGAGCGTTCTTTGTCCAACTACCCATAATACAAAGGTTACTAGGAGCAGTGGAAGCGTGATGCTTTCATAATCTGCAAGTTCCTAAATTAGAACCAAACTCCAACATCAAAGAACAAGTATAACTCAAGAACAATCTAACATGGATCAGGATATGTTTGAATTATACTATTATGATGTGATAATCATAAATTTCAAGATTTTCTATTATTATTAGAAATAGTTTCTATATAGGTTGTAGAAACTAAAATTAATACGAGACAAAAACGAAAATAATCTCCTAAAATCGAAATTCTGCATAACTTGTTTATTCAAGTCTAAAAAGTAGTTCCTTTATTCGACTCTCCTTCTTAACTCACTTAAAAAATTTTTCACTTGGTTCTCCTTAACTAGGTTGGGTTAGCACCTAGATGAGTGACTAAGTTTGGGATAGCTTAGGTAAAGTTACAAGAGAGTGAGTCTCTTTGTATTGGTGAATGTAATCCAATTTTATCATAGTAAAAATTTCACCATTATTGTGGTGGAGACTCGATGTAGGTTACATTGTACGAAGTACCCGAATTAGGATATATCGTGGTCTTACTTTTCTTCTTCTTCTTTCTCTGCCATTTCAATTATGTTCTGCACTAACGAGACAAAACTGAAAATAATCTTATAATACGAAATTCTGCATAACTTATTTTAAAAGTGGTTCCTTGATTCAATCTCCTTTTTAACTCACTTGAAAATCTTCAATTATGATCCTTTAAAAATTTTTGTGTATATATATCAAAATTTTTGTTTGTGAATCAAAATTTTTATGCTTTCGTTTTTAGAATAGAGTAAATAGCCATTTCTGACCATGAAAGATTTGGACGACGCTGACAAAACTGACCATAAAAAATTGAAACTAAAGTTATACCCATATAAAATATGTTTTGTCCGACAAAAATAACTAATTATTAAATTTTTGTTCATAATTCCATAAATACCCCTATCTTTTTATCTTCTTTTATCTCTACACCCAATCTATAGCCCTAACAATTTAATCCCGCTCCCTCCTCCTCTGCCTCTACCTTCCAACCTTCTCCACCGTCACAATCCCCTTCCACCACCACCATTCCCTCCATCCTCCTCACCTCATTTTTCCTTCAACCATCACCAACTCCAACACCACCACCACTCCATTTCCTTCCTCATCCCTCCTCTCCAACCACCTCTTCTACACTATTGAAGACCTTCCTCAGTCCTCACAAATATATGTTTATTACTATGTTAATATATGTTGAGAATGTCAATGAAAATTGAGAAAAAGTGCAGGAACCTGAAAGACACCAAGTTGTGCATTAAAATCAGATTCGGACATGATAAGAAGCAAAGAAACATGAAACATATGACCAACATGCACACTTATATGCTTATCCCTCTTTGTTCTTTCAACAAAATCACTCATTCCCCCATCAAATGAGAACACATCAGAAGAATTTTAATTCTTTAGTGTAATCAAAATGCACATTCTCTCTAACCACCACCAGCTCTTCCACCCACAGCTTCACCAAACAAACTCCCAAAATAGTTGCCACAATCAGAACCAAGAACAGAACCATGCACAAGTATGCAGCACTCAGAAGCCCAAGCCCAAATTTCTTAAAGAAGAGTGCCATCGTGGTGGTGGTTGTGGTAGTTCCTCTTCCATGATGAGCTTGTTGATAAAATTCTAATGATTCTACGGTGGTGTATTTGGTTTAATAATAATAATAACATCCTTCTTTTCTTTGTGTCTAAAAATATGAGAGACAGTTTATTTGGTTTAATTTTGGGTTTACTTGGTTCTGTTTTATTTGTGAGGACTGAGGAAGGTCTTCAATGGTGTGAAGGAGGTGGTTGGTGGGGAAGGTGAGGAAGGAAATGGAGCGGCAGTGATGATGGAGTTGGTGATGGTCGACGGAAAAGGAAGGGTGAGGGGGCTGGAGGCGATAGTGGTGGTGGAAGGGATTGTGATGGCGGAGAAGGTTGGAGGGTAGAGGCATAGGAGGAGGGAGGGGGATTGAATTGTTAGGGTTAGAGATTGGGTGTAGAGATAAAAGAAGATAAAAAGTTAGGGATATTTATGGAATTATGAACAAAAAATTAATAATTGGTTATTTTTGTCGAACAAAACTTATATTATATGTGTATAACTTTAGTTTCAATTTTTCATGGTCAGTTTTGTCAGTCCATATTTTTCATGGTCAGAAATGGCTATTTACTCTTTCAGAATATATATAAGAGAAGAAGAATATAAAGAGAAGACGATGATGATGATAACGAAGAAGAATGAGAAAGGAAAAAAAAAGAAAAATAAATCAAATAAGAGAAAAAGATGTTGAAAAAAAAGAAGACAATAATGACGATGTTGTTGAAAAAGAAACGTGCGAAAAAAGAAGTTTGAAGAAGAAGAAAAAAAAAGTTGAAGACAAAGTTGTTAAAAAAAGAAAAAAAATAAGAAAAAATAAAAAAACACGTGTATCTAACTTAGTTAGGACTTGATCAATAAATTATTTGATCGGATAGTTTTATTTTTTTTTTATTTTTTACCATTCATATAACTTTTTAAGAGAAATGGTGTTTATACTATTTTTCCTTTTTAATAGTTAAGTTTTTCTTATCATTTATTTTTAATATTAAAATAAAAAATATATAAAAGTGATATATATAATAATTTGCTCCTCGATAAAGCTGGTATATATATTGTCCTCAAATAATCACGTAAAAATAGTGCAGCAGAGGAATCGGCTAATTTTTTTGGTTATGGAAGAGGGGCAGGTGTTGTGCCGGGTTATGGAATGTGGGGGTGCTACACCGAATTGTGGGAAGGAAGATATCGGACCCTCCGAGTTCTTTGTTTTGAAAATTTTGTAAGCAAATAGAATGGTCCGTTTTGCTTGTATACAAAATTCACATGGGAGAAATCGGACTGTGCGATATGTCTTCATCAAAACGGAAGGTCCGTTTTCTTTGTTGGTTTTTTTTTGTTTTTATTTCGTTATACTAGTCGCTGGGTCCGATTTCTGCTTGAGAGGGATTTTTTTTTAAGTTATAGAAAATCGGAAGGTTCGAGTTCCCATCCGCAACTCACAGGGTTCGATTACTGTGTTCCTGATACTACAGCCCGGTAAAACTCTCCTCCTCTCCATATCTGCGTCCTACACTAACGATGCCTCCATAATAAAATTAATTTGCGCAGAGGAATCAGATGGCTCATGTTGCTGCGAGGAAGACCACTTGATTGCTAATTATTCCATATAGCTATGCTATAGTTAAAACTTAAAAGTAATTTTATTATCAAATTATAAAATAACTTTGTTACATGGATACTAAAAATTAGATGTCAATCAATTATTTATACTTTTTTTCCCTTTACAGTAGCTTTTAAATCGATTAGTTGAATTATTCCATCATAAACCGTAATTTTATTTAAAGATTTATTATTAGTCAATAAATTATTACATACATCAAATAAAATTTAAATCTCAATTAGTTAAATTATTCTATTATAAACCGTAATTTTATTTAAAGGTTTATTATTAGTCAATAAATTATTACATATATCAGATAAAATTTAAATTTCAAAATTTTTTTAGGTTTAATTACTCTATTAGTCTTTATAGTTTTATCGAATTTTCAATTAGGTCTCTATATTTTTTTTCTTTTCAATTAAGTCCCTATACCATATTAGATTTTGTAATTAAGTTCCTACCGTGACAAAAATGTTGAAATTAACAGAATATTCTGTTAAACTATATAAAATATTCAGTCAAGTATTAGGCATACTCGTTTTGTTTAACGGAATATTCCGTTAATTCTAGCATTTTTATAACGATAGGAATTTAATTACAAAATCTGATATGGTATAGGGACTCAATCGAAAAGAAAAAAAAAAGTATAGAAAACTAATTGAAAATTCAGTAAAACTATAGGGACTGATAGAGTAATTAAACCATTTTTTTAAAACTGATTAATAAATTAACTATTTAACCGATCCAAATTGGTTTAATCATTTGTTGAACGTGTATTAAAATACATAATATATCAGTACGGCTAGATATCCTTTAAAAGTGATCCTTTATTAAGCTTTTTATTACAATAATTTTAAAAAAATGTAAACAAACAAATCTAAATAGATTTAGTGTCTTTTTAAAATTAAATACACATCTAAAATACAAACTAGATAAAAATAAAATTAAAAATTAAAAATTTTTGTTTCAGTTTTACCATTTTTAATTATTAACAGATTATCATTTAAATACACATCAAAAAATATAAATTCAGTAAAATTGAAAATTTTAATTTTAGAATTCAAAAAGTAAATCTTAAGGGGTTTTAATTAACCCACACTGCAGAAAAATCCCTAAAAGAGATTATAAAGCTCCCAATCCAGCCGTCATCCTCCGAGAGCTGCACGCCGTCTGTGGGATTCTTCGTCTGTGCTGCCTTCCTCCTCATCACCACCTTCCTCCTAGTCGTCGCCACTTCTCGGCGCCGCCGTATTATCCTCAAAGAGCTACACGCCGTCCGTGTGATTCTTCGTCCGCGCCGCCCCGTCATCCTTAGCGTTGTTCATCAGCTTCGCCGTTTCTCTGCGCCATCGTCGTCCACCTTGCTCATCCTTGGCATCACCTTCCTTCTCGCTCGCTTCGTCCTACTTCTCGGCGCGTTCGTCCTCATCAACGTCGCCAATCCTTCTGCGCCGGAAGTGGACCTCAAGTATTTTGGATGTGTTTAAGAGAAAGCGATTCATAGTTAACTGCATGTATCTGTTTAGTTATTCAATTACATTGATTTTGCATGCCATGTATAACATCCTAATTTGCATTGGAGAATGGTTTAGGTAGAAGAACAATTTAAAGAATCACCATCCTCAAATTGTCAATACGGTGATATCTGCAATTACAGCCACTACAAGGGTTTAAATTTCTGATTTATGATTTTGGATGTGTTTTAGAAATATTTTGTGTATCACTTTATAATTTTAGATGTGTTATAATTATTTTTTAATGTTTAAATTTAAATTTTAAATTTATGATTTTGGATGTGTTTCGAAAATATTTTCTATATAACTTAATACTTTTAGATGTGTTACAATTGAAAAAAATTACGGCCACTGCAAGGGTTGTAATAAACTCTAAAATTATTTCATATATTGTAACACCCTCACTATCAGAATGTCACACTTCCGGCTGTGCCACTCTGATAGCGAGAATATTACAACGACTTCCATATATATAATAATAAGCTATGAGCCTTTAACTCAAAAAACCGTATCGCTGTTCTTTTTGAAAATAAAAAAAAAAATACTTTTTTCAATAAAACAAACAAGCATATGCCTAAACAAAACTTTGTACTCAAGTAACTTATACATATTATATCCATACAAATCATACAACTCATATATCGTCTATGATAACCCATTAGTGCTTCCATATACATAATTCACTAGTGTTAAATCGGCCAAATTTAATACCAGAAAGTATGAAATGATAGACTAATAGCATTAATCAATAGACCGTCATGTGCATAAAGCTCTAATTCTCGTTGTTCAAACAAGACTACTACATGACAGACGTTCAGAGTATGCAACTGAAGCATAGTCAGTCAATTACTCAGGCTTTACAGGAAAGACTACTTTGATACCATAATAAGTAAAAATTCAATTAATATAAAAGTCTCTAAAAAAATATATCCTTGAATAAATAAAATAAATCATAAATAATTTATTATTAAATTTCTAAAATTTGGAGTCTTACATATATTATAAAGTTGAGGAATTAATATTAAATATCTAATTTATTTTTGTATTTTCTAGTAGTTTTGATGGTCTTTTATTCCTAATTTGCATCGGAGAATGGTTTTGGTAGAAGAACAACTTAAAAAATCATAATTCTCAAATTGTCAACACTGTCTGCAATTACGGCCACTACAAGGGTTTAAATTTCTTATTTATGATTTTGGATGTATTTTAGAAATATTTTGTGTATCACTTCATAGTTTTAGATGTGTTACAATTATTTTTTGTAACACCCTACTACACAGAGCTTTACGCTTAAGTCGTAGAACAGAGGTAGTGTGGTGTTACAGATCTCTAATCAGAAAATACATACGTATAATAGTGGAAAAATACGATATACTAGGAGTCTTGAAAAACAGGTAAAGCAAAATCACAAAATTTAAAGCGCAACACTCATGAAACGGGATAACTTGCGTGCTAAGAAACCTAAAGGTCATAGACATAAATAAGCGAAAGAGGGAATAGAGAGCCGAGAATACAGTATAACTAGCTCCTGACTCAGCTTGCGAAGCCAAGGCTGGCCGGAGGATATATACATACATATACAAGTATCCCAAAATACCCAAAATATAGAAATAAGACCCTAACTCTCCTGTAACCTCTATGAGGGACAAAATAATCAAGTTTCTTGGAGAGAAAACTAAGTAGATAAGTACATATATACATAAACTAATAATCCAAAAGAACCCAGGGACTACTCCGCTTCAGGAATCCACACGCCTAGCGAGGAGCCTCTCGACCTGCATCTGAAAACAATAACACAGTATGGGTGAAAACCGAAGGTTCTCAGCATGGTAAATGTGCCACGCACATAATATATAAGGTTCTGGGAATGCCAGAGGCAATCCTAGAACTCCAATATACAGTTATAAAACTTAAACTCTGAGTAGAAGCCATAAAAGGTGGTAGGTGACCTAAAAAGTTCTAAACTTATTTACTCTAAACCTAACATTAACACCAAATCGGTCCACCTTTCCTCTGCTTCTCCATCACCAATGATTCAGCAGAGACAAACAACCAAACAATTTCACGCACAAGTAGGAAGCAGATAGTGCAAGTAGCAAATATAACAGGTAGCATAAAATATATTCAGTTAGGCAATCCCAAGTAATGCATAGCAGACAAAACAAACAAATGCACATGATGTATGCCTGTCCTATGGCTGATGAGGCTCATCTATCGGTTATCCAGCCAACCCGACAAGTTCGAAAACCTTAGACTGTCCCTCGTCGCGCATCCCCATGAGTCTATGCATGGATTTCTCATTCATTCATCATTTATACAATCATTCATTAATTTATATATCACTCAATGGGGGATATCCATTCTCGGGAATTTATATGTGCTCGGTCACCCTTACGACGTAGGGTCAACAGAGTATCGAGTTTCAACCTGGAACACGTGGTGGCAAGCCACAATTCTGTTACCTAGAGAAACTCGTATCTCAGATATCATTAATTCATAAGCCGTTTAATGTTCATAATCATTATATAATCATTCATCAAAGCCATGGCATCATAACTTCATTTAACATCTACATCTTTTTCTTATAACTCATCATGTTTGCCCCTTTCTTCATTCCCAAGTTACATTATTTCCCTAGCTTCAACTAGCTACTAGACTTAGTATTATACTTTATGACCAAAAGGATGAAAATAGAGGTTTAGAAGTCTAAAATCTGGTTTAAAACACAAAAATTCAGTTTTGCAGGAAACAGGGGCCACGCGTACGCGTAGGCTACGCGTATGCGTGGGAGTATAAAAAGGCAGCTCGCGCGCGCATTCCCTTACCATGCGTACGTGTGGTCATGCATGCTGGTTCATTACGCGTACGCATATAGCTACTCGCGCAGTTCAAAATTTCATACCACGCGTACATGTGGGCCACACATACGCGTAGACGTACGTTCCTAAAAAAAACACAGATCACCCAGAAAGCTGCACAAACCTGTTATATCCACCTGCATAATACATGTTTCACACCAGAACTTCCGACGTGCATAATTCAATCATTTTAAATCGTTTTTCTTCCCTTCTTCGAACGGCGTAAACTTTACAAATCCAATTTTCATTGAAAATATGTTAGAAACAATTTGAGGGTCCAGAAGCCAAGTTATGCCTCGCTGAAGTTCGGCCAAAAACCAACTTTTTCAAAAGCTTCAAAACCTCATTTTCTTTCCAAAACTCATTCCCACTAAATTCAACATACCCATAACCATCAATATAACTTACCCTTAACAATAGCACAACAATCCTTGCAGTCCTATCATTTCCTTAGCTCAATAACATCTCATTTCAATCCAATCTTTACAAGTTTAATCACAAACTAATATCAATCTATATACATATATTGCCATGATCATAAATTCTCCAACCATCATCACATCATCATTCATTGTATCAATACCAACAAAATCAAGTAAACACCACTCAAGCTCAAACCATATCATTATATTGCCATGATCATAAATTCTCCATCCATCATCATTATACTAGCATATATATATATATATATATATATATATATATATATATATAACCAAACCTCAAGAAGACATCATAAATTCACCATATTCCTCAACACATGCCCAACATCAAATTATCCATCAATATCATAAAGACTAATCATTTAACATATTCAACCACTTCAACTTATCCTATAGTTCTCTAGCCTAAGTTTTCACAGAGCATTACATATTAAATGCGCGAAACCTAAACCATATCTTGGCCGATCACCACATTTGGTCCAAGGCAGCTACCTAAGCCACACACACAGCCCCACAAGTTTCAAAAATCACTAAGTCCTTAGCACCAATACTCCACCAAACCTCCAATTGTCTACAATTCAAAATTCAGAATTCAGAATTCAGAATTCACCTAATAAAATCAAGAGTTGGCTAGGTTAGGTGATCCTTACCGCACCCACGCACAAAGCAACTCAAACCCGATAAGCTCCGCAAGCTAAATCGAACCTAAAACACCAAATTTGGCAAAATCTCATTACAAGGGCTCAATTTCAAAAATCAAAAGGGGGTAGAGAATCTGAGATGAGATTGTGACTTACCCGTGAAATTGATCCGATAGAAACGTAGAGCTCGACGCGCTGGACGCATGGCCGCAAACGGTGCGGCGATCGGAGCTCAGACGAAAGAGTTATGGTGGTTTATGGTGATGGTGAGGGTTAGGAAGCTCTCCTCTCCCCATTGCTGTTTCAGCGTGTTTCTTAGCTGAATGGGGAAGGCGATGGCTTCTGCCCAGTTAAGTGATTGGGTTCGGTTGGGCCCACAGGTCTGGTTCAACCGATTCGGTCCATCCGGCCTAATTTTGGGACAAATTTTTTGAAATTAGTATCAAAATTTTCGTTTTGAAGAGTTCTACCCTATTTTAATATTAGATTTATATTTTTAATTTTCTAATTAAAATTCGATTTATTGACTAATTATTTACTAATTTTAGCGGGGTTTACATTTTTTAATGTTTAAATTTAAATTTTTGATTTATGATTTTGGATGTGTTTCAAAAATATTTTCTGTATAACTTATTAATTTTAAATGTGTTACAATTGAAAAAAAATTACAGCCACTGCAAATGTTGTAATAAACTCTAAAATTGTTTCATATATCACAAAGTTGAGGAATTAACGTTAAATATCTAATTGGTTTTTGTATCTTTCACTACAGAGGAATAATACTCTTCCATATAAATTTTTGTGAAGAACGTGAGAGAAAAGAAAGACAAGAACGTATAAGAGAAGGGAGAGAGAGAGAGAAACTTACAGAGAGAATGAAAAAATAATAAAATTATTATTTTATGAAGTGTGTAGAAAATTAAAAAAATTTTAATATTTAAAATTTAAATTAATTTTAATTACTAATATATTTAATTATAAACTAAAAGTATATTTTAGTTAAAATTTAATTAAATAATATTATTTGAATTAAAAAACTGATTAAAGACACATTTTTCATCATTTGTCCAAACTCCAAAGTCAAAAAGAGGAACCTCATCTAATGCAAACTTGTCCAAAAAAAAAAGGGATATTATATGTGTGTGGGTGCGATGTGTGTGAGTGTGTAACTTAGGATTGGGAATTGTTGTCCAATCCATCGACAAAAAAAAAAAAAAAAACATGTTAAAACTTGAAACTTATTGGTTTTGGTATTAAAGAAATGTTAATTACGGAACTATTGGGCTTTACTACCAAACTGAACCCAATCCAAGAAAGTTTAATTAGAGCGGTTCGGGTCAGGTGAATCGAAACCCAGCAAGAAATGAACCTTCTTTGTTGCCTTCTTCGGCGCCTCATGAAACCGTAGTGACTAGTGGAGTAGTGGCGGCAATCTGAATCCTATGGCGAAAAACAGGAACAAAAAGAAGCGAAACGGTGCCGTTTCCATGGACACTACGGAGACATCGGTTTCCGAAGCACCTCAAGGTATTTATTACTCTATTCTCCTCCTAATTCCCAAGTAATAACAAACTTAATTAATTAATTAATTAATTTTATATTTAGGGTTTATGGTTGGTGTTGCACCAATGGATACATCAGAATCAGGAGATCAAAGCACCTTTTCTGCTGCTACCAACATGTAAGTCGTAATTTAGATTAATTTTCAGTCATCTGCAGTTTTATGTATGGCTTTCGAGTAATCATTGTGAAATTGCTAATTACTTTTGCGTATGTTGCAACACGTTCATTATTAGTGATACTAATTAGATTATGATTTATGATTACATAATGTTTTCAACAAAGTAACAAACTACTGATAATGATGGACCAATATTTTTTTTTTATAACTGCTGATCAGAAGTTTATGTTGAATGTGGTTTTACCAATTATTAAAAGTTATAGCCTGGGGCTGCAACTTCACTGTATGCTTTGACAGTTACCAATTTTCCATGGGCTGTGCTTGCGAATTAGGGTTTTGGAGGGAAATGGAATATATGGAAGGGTTTCGAAAGTAAAAGCCTCTAAGAAAAGAGTCTTCACTTAACACATTTCGAAACTTCACTTACATGCAGATGTATTCATGCGAAGTTGATAGTTGAGAACTATTAGCTGAAAATTTAGTCAAACATGGCAAATTATCCAACGGATATTAACTGTCAACTTTACATAAAGACAACTAATCACGATTCATATGCATTTATGATTTATATCTCATCATGCAGGGCATGTTATTTGCAAAACTAATGCTCAAGTCTCCTTCATTGTCATTAATTAACCTAAAAATGATGCATAAATTACTTTCTTTCTCTGATAGTTAAGATTTAAGGCTGCTTTTTGTATTCGCTCTTAAGTTATGCGACCTATCATGAAACAGGAACATGAAGCAGAAGGGAAGGCCTATGAAGAGATCCAAAAATGTCCGGAAGATGAAGGCAAGAGCAAAAGCCATATCCGCAAACGAGAAATGTGCTGTGAAGATTGCGAAAAATGAAGACAAAAAAGTGAGAGTTCTGTCTGCAAAAACACTCTATGAATGATTTGTTGGACGCCTCCTATCCTTAGTTTTGAAAAATTTTACTTATTGATCTTGCTAGCATTTAGTATATAGTTTTGTTGTTCATGTGTCTAAGTTCATTTCTATTATTAATTCAAGTGCGTTCTGTTTTTGATCTCCCATTATATATAAGATAGAGATAGTCTTTCTTTTTGCTGTTACCTTAGACACATGGAATAACTTTTTTTTTATAAACTAATGTATCAATCTTGAATTTGGATCAATGCATTCCATTTTTAAATTTATTGATCCAAGGAGAAATCCTCTTATTTTATTCTGTGAAGATGAATCCTCATTTGAAGGGATAATTGCTTCAATGTAAATTATGGATTATGTGATTTTTTTTTAAATTTTATATTTCAATATTTTGGTGGTGTTTTTAAATGATCGTGTTTTGCATAATTCAGAACATATTGTGTCATACTTTAGTGGTCAAAGTCAAAAGAAAAATACGAAGTGAAAGATAATTTGTTTATCCAATGTGATAAAGCGATGAAATATTCCGTCTTAAGGTGTGTTGTTTTACTGGGCAATAAAAATGAGTTGGAATTTTTTGTGACGAAATTATGTATTTTTATACAAGGAGTTCCTTTATACAATTTTCTGCCCCAACATACTTCTCAACCATATGCTTGGATGGGCTGAAATTGTACATAGATGAGTTTGATGGAATTATATTTACAATTTATTCTCCGTTATAATACCAAAATATATATATATATATATATATATATATATATATATATATATATATATATACAATTTATTCATGCAAAGTTTTCCCCTATTTTTATCCCTTAATAAAATATTGAGAAGGTTAAATGGTGTAGAAATTTTTATAGATAAATATATTATAGTGTATAAAATTATAAGTAGATTTCATTAAATGCTTGGTTAAGGGATATAGATGTTAGATATGGAAAACACTAGGCCTATGTCTGTGATTAGCTAGTCAAATATATTTCAATTTCAGCTTAGTATTGTCACATGAGTCATTTACAATATTAGTTTCCAAAGTTTATTGAAATAATCCTACTACGATTACAAAAAATTATTCATTAATATTCTATAGTATAGATTATATGTTGAAAAATAAAATATACAATAAAATATATAAAATAACATATATATGTATAAATACATAATGATTGATTTTGATATGTACAAAATATTTTTGTTATTGAAATATATTTTTAGAATGTTAGACGTAAAACTAAAACGAATAAAATATTGTAGTTAAAATTAAATTAAAAACATAAAATTATCAGGTATTTATTTGGAAATATATTAATGCATTTATTTGAAGGATCCGAAATTATTATTTAAGTAAATTATTAATATATTAAAAATTCCAAACTTTCATACCACTATATTCAAGTTTGCTCTCCTCAAATTTCATGTGTAAAAACCAATTTAATTCTCAAGTTTAAAATTAATCAATCTAATCCTTAAGTCCCTCAAATGATTCATATGTTAATATTGTTACGGTCATAATTGTGGGGATCATTAATAGTTGGCTATGACTGTATTAAAATAAGAGTAAACATTTATTTTTGACCATAAAAGATTTAGACCTTAATAAAAGTAATGGCCTGCTACACATATAAGTCTTTTTGGCTTACAAATTATACAAGTTGTCCAAGTCTAACAAAAAACGACGCGCACCCACACTCTCCACACTCGAACGTGAAAACTACTCGCGTTACTCAACCGTTTCACTTTTCCAAAGCGCGTTCATAATGAAAAATTCTTCCTCTTCTTCCTTGATCAATACACAAATCCTCGAGATTCAAACGACATTCAAAACAACAAAAAAAAAAACTCTCAAAAAACCGTCCAAGTCCTCGCAAAAAGTACAAGAAATCAAAAAGGAAATATTCAAATCTCCGTCAAAAAACACCAAAAAGAACGAACAAACATCATTCAAGGTACTGTTTCGTTTTTCTTCTAGATTTTTCACATTTCTATTTCTGATTTCAAAATCGAAGTACTATATCGTGGTATTTTTCTCTCTATTTCACTGTTCTTGGTTTAAATCTCATATTAATGTTCTAATGAAACTATTCAACTCGTTTATGCTATTTTACGTAGTTCTAGTGAAATGATATTTGGGTGTATATATATAAACTCTGTTTTGTGAATGTTTGGATGCCTTTTAAGTAGGTTTGTATAGATATAAACTGTGTATGGAACATTTCTAGGTGTATATGTCAGTATGGAATGTGACTGTTGCTTCTAGTGACAATTTGAACTAAAATATCATTCTGAACTCGTTTAATTTATGATTTTAGTTGTTTGGTTGAGTTGAATATGACTTTGAACTCATTTAATTTTGTTTAATTGAAAAAAACAAAATGTGTATAGGACTAGATTTGGGTATTTGTGGCTGGTATTTGGATGCACGTGACTGGTTTTTGTGTGTATGACTCTGGTATTTGGGTGCATTTTTTATCTATTGACAGTATTTCTTTTTCCTTGCAATAAAAATGACGAGCAAAAACCAAGGTGGAAAAAGATAAACATAAGTGAATATATATATACTAGAACAAGTCAATTTTTCCTAATACAAATATAGGTTATTTAAATGACTCTAATTTTGCTTTGTTTACAGCAAAACCAAAGACTTGAAGTGTGCTACCAGACTACTGAGCGAAAAATTTAAAAAGATGAGTGAACCGAAGAAAGCGATCGTTCGTGAATTAGGATTTGGAGGACTCATGCACATCCCGCCAATGAATGTGCCTCACAAACTTTTAAAGGAGTTGGCTAACTCCTTTAAATTGGGGAAAAACACACTGGAAATCAGCTATGGTTCCTTTAAGGTTACACCCAAAACAATAGGGCTTGCCCTTGGCCTCAATGCATCAGGTAACTGATTACAGAAAACCTATATAGTTCCATTCTCTGTGATATAAGAGTGATATTTGGGTGCATCTGAGTGATATTTGGGTGCACATGAGTGGTATTTGGGTGCATATGAGTGATATTTGGGTATATTTCATTTAATAAATTGTTTTCTTTTTTGTAGGAGATCTATTTCGTAATAAAGTGAGTTATAAAAATCTTTCGGAAGAGAACCAACTCATTTTTAGAAGGTTTCAGGGCAACACTTTGAAGCAGCTGACTGATGAGATGATGAGTATCAGTGTTGAAAGTGAATAAGATCGGCTGATGTTAAAGAGGATTTTCATCCTCTATATTCAGATGGCGTTCTTGTTGCAAAGTACAATAACCAAAGTATCTCCTGTGCACATAGCTCTAATTTTTGAGATGGAGAAAATAACAAAGGGGAACTAGGGGGCCCATGTGCTGAATTTCATCATTAAAGGCATAACAAATTACCGTCTCAAAAAGAAAATATCAATCGACGGGTGCCTCTATGCCTTGATGATAATTTATTTCCATCTCGCAAAAAACAAGGAGAAGAAGGGAGAGGAAAAAGCTGCAGTGCCCTGGGTTAGCAACTGGAATAGAGAGCAGCTAGTTGCAAGAATTAGAGCAGAGATAGATGGCCATATGGTAAGGAAACAGAATACCATCTCTAATTTGTGTGTGTTTTATTTATGTACATGTTGTAAACTAACATTTCTACTGTCTCAGGGCATCGTCAGGATGGCGGAAACAAAAAAGAAATTAAAAGAAATGAAAGAAAAAGAAAAGAAAGAAGAAAAGAAAAAAAAAAGAAACCAAGTTCTTCCTCTGAAAATGATTCATCAGATACTAATATTGACGTTTCCTCTGAGTCTGAGTCGGAAGAAGAGTCAGAGAAAACTACAAGGAAACAACCAAAATAGGGAGCCAAAAAGTAAGTAATATTTTTGGGTGCATTTTGTCAGGTTTAGGGTGTTTTTCTCTAATAATTGTTGGTTTCCAGAATGGAAACGAGAAAGAGGAAGCAGATTTTAGAAGATTCCAGTTTAGAAAGAAAAACTGAATCCACTGATGAGTAAGATTCTGAAATTGTCATCACTTTCTTTCCTGTCTTTATCAAAATTTAATGTCTTAACACAAGGTTTCTCATTTAATTTCAGGAGTGAAGAATCCTTGCCAGTTAAAAAAAGAAAAAACAAGCAAAAAAATTCACACTGCCGCCAAAAAGTATGAACTGCCTTCAACGGTATCTCATCATCAATATTGTTGTATTTGTCTGATTCATAATTTTTTGATTTTCAGGACGCAATCCAAAAAAAGAAAGCACATCATTGAGAATTCGTCTTCAGAAGAAGAAAATCAGTCATATGATGGGTAAGATACTTTCTAAAGCTATCTTAAACTCTATAATCAAAACTATATTTTGTTAACATATACTTTTCAATGTACTGTCAGAACTAAAATTGGAACTGAAACAATCGAAGGATTTTTAAGACAACATTAGCAAAGGTATGTTGAATTTGGGTGCATATTAACTTTTTTAAAGTGTTTTGGTTGCTGATTATTTTTCTTCCTTTAATTGATAGAATTTTGATATCCTGATTTAACTAAATAGTATTATTTACTGAATGATGTTTATTCTATAATTAGAATGCCGGAGGTGAGCTTAGCAACCGAGACTGATCCTTTGTTCGAAGGACAAACGGAGCAAAGCAGTGTAAATAAACCTTCGCATTCCATGTAATTTCTTTTTCTTATACCATTTTCTAAATTCTTTTTTTTTTACCATATTCTTCTAATTCTGTATATATTTTTTTAGAACAAAGAGCCCTTTAATATTTTATTCAAGAAAAAAAAAGGCAGAAAAAAAACAAAAATCTGCAACAACGTAAGTTCTCAAAAAAAAAAAAAGTCTTTTCGGGTGTATTTGGTAATTATTTGGGTGCATTGTTATCTTATTTGGGTGTATTTCATGTTCAGTCGGGAAGAAAAATCGTTGGATGACCCAGCTCAACAACAGATCATCGTTTTTCGACCATCCTCTAAACCGTTTGATATGTAAGTTTAATAACTAAATTTCAACCCTCTAATCATCTATTTTAAAAGGGTTTTCTTAACATTTTATTTTTTTCTTGTTTAGAGTTCTAATTCAACTATGCCTGCCTTCATCCTAGGCAACATTAGAAAGCCCAGTCCCACCATTTGAACCATCCCCCCAACAGAGAGGTGAGCAAAAATATTCGGGTACATTTCGTTACTATTTGGGTATATTGTTATCTTATTTGGGTTTATATCCTGAAAATTGATCAGTAATTGAATTTCTTATAATCTAATTCATTTTCTCTAACCCCACAGCACTCCCGAACCCCAAAAAGTTCATGAAAGCACACCAACAACGCCACCAGCTCCATCTAAATGTAAGTTCATCACAATAGAAATTGATTTTTATTATCATTCTTTTTTTTTCTTATTCTTATAGTACAATATACGTCAACACGCAGTGATCCAGCCCCTGAAGCGACTGCTGCTGCACTATTGATGATGGCAAGGACAGCATCCTATGTACCAAAAGAATTACCGTTGCCAACATTCAGCCTTGACTTGACTGATTCAAGCCAAGAGGAAACACAGACCCAAGAGGGGTGGCACAAGCAGAAGCTCAGGTGGTAAAAAGTCCAGAAACCACAATGCTAATAGAAGAATTAGATGTTCTGGTGGAAAAGATTGCAAAGAGTGGAGAAAAGACAACACCAAATTTTCCAGAAGGTAAAAGTCCGCCAACTAAAAAGCAGACCGTGGGCCAAATTTTTGACAAATTTGAAACTCCTGCGAGGAGAAATTTAATGTCGGCCGAAATGAGAGAAAAATGCTACCTCTGGGCAACACGTATCAGGACATTTCCAGGCGATGCTACTTATGAGTACGATGCAATTTGCAGACTGAACGCCCAAGAACCGTTGATGTTGACAAGAGGCCACTTTGCATCTTTAAAAGCTTCTTCATATATTGAAGCTGACGTAAGATTAGAATAAGATTAATGATTATATTATGACATGTGACTGCAATATTGATTGATGTAATTAACTTGGCTGTTTTGTTTTTCTAGATTGTCACTGCCATGTGCCTGATCCTCAACCAACAGAATATTAAAAGATTCCAGGAAGAAATTTACTGTTTTCCACCAAATATTGTGGTAAGGTGTAATGTATTAAAATTTGGGTGTATTTTGTTATCTTTTGGGTGCATTTTCTTATCTTTTGGGTGCATTTTCTGATTTCTTTTGGTGTTTCGCAAATGCTGCAGAACATGGCCATTGGAAATCATCCAGATGGGGTGTTCTTACAGCCAAAATCCAAAAAGCCATTTAATGTAGAAGACTATCCAATATTTTTACCCTTTTTGGACCGAAAAAATTAACATCACATCCATATGTAAGTTTTCATTTCTAAAACTACTTATCATAATTCTTTGGTTATCTATGAATTAAACTAAAACACTGTTCAATATGGAGATGTTTCAGATTTTCACACCTGTTTGCTATTCAAATCATTGGTGGATATGGGTGGCTGATGTAAGAAAGAAAAAATTTTACATACTTAACCCCTATCACAAGACGTGTCCCTCCAAAGATAGAATGAAGCTAAATAAATTTATTGTAAGTTGATTATGTTTTTTGCGTTTTTAAATTTGGGTGCATTTTATTTCAAAGTAAGGTGCATTTTATGTTTGGCATTGTTTTTTGTATTTAGGGGTATGTGATTTCGAGAATTAGGGTTTATGATGGCAGGGCACCTCTCAAGAGAAAAGATCGTGAAATTGAGCCTCCTTACATTGACATTTCAGGCCAAAAAACAGAGTACAGATCTTTCACTCTAAAAAAATTGTGTTTTCGGTTGCTGTTCTATTTTAATTTGCTAAATTAATTTTGGTTTTCAGCTATGATTGTGCTATTTATTTCATGAAATGGCTTGAAATAATATTCTTTCAAACTGTAGGCGGAGATCGACCACTTTAGAGTTGAATTTGCTTCTCGAATTCTTTTTCATGACATGAATAGTGACAAAGATGCATCGATCAAGGGAAGTGAAACAATGAGATTGTCGAAGCCATCTGCAGCTTTGTTGAGCCCATACTGTCAAGTAGATTCTCATGATATTGAAAGTGACAGTGATTGACTTCAGTTTTATGTAGTATTGAAATAGTTTGAACACTTGTAATTCATTTGTATTATAAAATTTGTTTGCATAAATAAACTGTCTGTGCTGTATTCAAAAGCTGTAAATTACAGGTACATAGAAAATAAAGGAAACCGACAACAAACCAACTAATGCGCCCAATTACTTCAACTATGCACCCAAATAAGTACCATAAATACAAAAAACCCTAAACCCTAAACCTTAAACCCTAAACCCTAAAATCCTAAACCCTAAAACCCTAAAACCTAAACCCTAAACCTTAATTATGCACCCAAATATAACCCGTATACACCCAAAATATACCCTAAAACCCTAAACCTTAAACCCTAAACCCTAAAAACCTAAATCCTAAATCACCCTAAAACCCTAAACACTAAACCCTAAAACCTAAACCCTAAACCATAAAACCCTAAAATCTAAACCCTAAACGTTAATTATGCACCCAAATATAACCCGTATACACCTAAAATATACCCTAAAATCCTAAACCCTAAACCCTAAACCCTAAACCCTAAACCATAAACCCTAAACACTAAATCCTAAAACCCTAAACCCTAAAACCCTAAAACCTAAACCCTAAACCCTAAAACCCTAAAATCTAAACCATAAATCTTAATTATGCACCCAAATATAACCTGTATACACCCAAAATATACCCTAAAACCCTAAACCCTAAGCCCTAATTATGCACCCAAATATAACCCATATACACCCAAAATATACCCTCAATACCTAAAACACTAAAAATCCTAAACCCTAAACCCTAAAACCCTAAACCCTAAACCCTAAAACCCAAAACCTTAAAACATAAAAACTAAACAAAACAATAATTATAACATAAACAGCAGCATCTGAAAATATATAAATGTATAATGTCAAACACAAGAAAATTCAAAAAAATACCCAAAAAACTAAGCTTTACACCAATATTCTGTTACTATACACCCAAAAAACTATCCCCTACTGCTGGTTCCCTGAACTGATAATTCATAACATGTCCGTGATATGGGCTGGAATTCGGACGCACTACTGATGCAGCATCAAAGAGGTTTAACTGGAAATAATAAACTCAGATATTAACAAAACTATTAACAAGAAAAATAAACTCAATCACCACATATTTAAAGAACAACACTTTTACCTCGTTTAAAGCTTTTGTTTTTTTCTTCTTTAAAGCATTTGTAATCTGTTTGTCCAACTTTGAACCTAGTCTATTTTTTGGACGTCCTCTTGTTCGAACCCTTGGAGGGCTTTGAAGCTCGTTAACGGATTCCAAGTTGGCATCTTCGTGAGATAACGAACATGTCCCCTTCCTTTTGGCTTTCAGTTCTTCCATCTCAACCATGACGTTATCGTACGCACGGTGCAGAATGGCAGTCAACTCCTCTAATTCTGATGCAAATTCACAAATATTTTGCGAATGAAACACCAATTGGTCAAATCTCTTGCTTCTTGGCTCCAACAGTGGCTCGTCGTGGCTGCTCTTGATGTGTGTGTGTCACCTCTTTACCTTCTTTCTCCATCGTTCCAATATATATCTGGGTGATACTTGGGTTACTCATTCAAAGCTTAACACGCTTAGTGCGTGACGGCACAATATCCCTCTTGACTCGAATAATAAGCATTGGTATTTCACTTGGACTGCTACTGAGTCGTAAGTTACAAGAAACTTGTTGAATATTGAGCTGGAAACTTGTTCTCCAACTTCGTATACTGAATAGCCTAGAGCGGAGTTCGTTAATCTTGTGATGCAATTCACCTTCCCTCTGAATTGTGCTTGGACTTCTCTAAACTTTTGGTGAGTGTACACATGTTAAAACTGAGCTTCAATGGAGGATTTTATTGCACACGGTATCATCGTATGAAAATCTGCAGCATCCGATTCTCTCTCTGCTTGCTCCCTACTTCCGAGGCAATTATCGTATTGTTTGACAAATTGAATAAGCGAGTTATTCCGGGTAAACTTGTTAAAAAATGAATGCATGCTCTCGCTCCTTTGTGTGCTTCTCATCCCAGCCCAGAAGTGGTGATCCAGATAAATTGGAACCCATATATGACGGTCTTTATAGAGATTTGCAAAATACATCCAAATCAGACTACAATGCACCCAAAAACATGCAATTAGCACCTCTGCTGTAGATTTTAAACGTCATTACCTGAAAGCCACTTGTTGTCCACAAGACCATACTTCAACAGAAAATCATCCCAATTTTTATCAAATAATTCTTTGGTATGAGAGTTCCAAACAACTTGGCTCATTTCTTTTTGGATTTCTGTGTGTCCCTTGAACTCGTTTAATTTGCTTGAAATCTTCTTGGTGATGTGCCAAATACACCAACGGTGAATTGTTGTGGGCATACAAGCCTCGATAGCCCTTTTCATTGACGCGAATTGATCGGTGAGAATCCATTTTGGAGTATTTCCTCCCATGCAATGAAGCCAACATTGAAATAACCATTTGAATGATTCAATATCTTCGTTTTTCATCAAAGCGCATCCAAGAAGTGTTGACTAACCGTGGTGATTCACCCCGACAAAAGAACCATAAATCAGATTATACCTTAAATAGATTAACACAAAACTGAATTATAATCAACAAAATGCACCCAAATAATGATTCTATGCACACAAAAAATGCTGATATGCACCTCTGCAGCAGATTTATCAAACAACATAAATTCAGCATCATAAACTAGAACACCATGTTACCTGTTTGTATTGTAGGTGATGTCAAATGAAATAACATCTCCGAAATACTCATAGACAGCTCTGCTCCTTGCATCTGCCCAAAAAGCAAGCTTAATGGACTGATTGTCTTCGAGTTCAAGCTCGAAAAAGAAATTCTGATTCTTCTCTTTCATTCTTAATAAGTATTTCCCGAATTCTTTTGCATCCTCTTGTTCTGAAACATTCCGCACTTCTCTAGTGATGTAATTCCTCACGTCTTTCTCGATAAAATTTAACTCACGGTGACCCCTGGCTACTGCAATAAATGATTGAAAAGTTTTGCTAGGTCTGATACCGGCTTCCTCGTTATTCTCTATTGTGCGACACACAGACATGCTTAGTTCCCTGTGATGTTTGAGCATCTGTGCTTGATCTGGACAGCAAGGATGTGAATGATACAACACGACCTTCGAAATGATCCAAATACCAACATCCTTCAATACGTGTATATAAATTCTTGCAGGACAATTTAAACCAGCTGAGGGATTTGTTTTCTCGGTCGGAGATATTTTTTATTTCCATTTTCCCTCTCTAGTACATGTAATAAGTTGATTCTTAATTTCGCTTTCCTTCTTATTTGTGCATCAAACTCTTGTAGAAAAACCTGTAATCTTTGAATAATCCTTGTAGAATTTTGCAGCATCGTCAAGGGTTTTAAAAGTCATCCCAACCTTGGGAACAAACTGGTCATCAACTGCACAAAAGGTCTGCAAAAATACACTAAAAAATACACTATATTAAAATAGAAACTAAAACAATTTAACTAAAATAATAAACTGTAAAATGCACCCAAAATTTCCTTAAATGCACCCAAATATTACTGATCTACACCCGAATGTCTGATATAAAATGTACAAAATTATTTTAATTCTAAGGAGAACTAGTGCATTAGATTCAATTCAAATAAGGAAGAACAAACAACAAATATCACAGGCAAGGTTCACAGATTATTCAGCTACACAATAAAAAAACTACTAATCAAATTCAAATTCAGATTCAATTACTAACAAAAACAAAATCACACCTCAGGAACTTCATTGGATTCAGTTTCAAAATCTACTTCGCTCTGGTTCAGCTAAGAATCTGAAGTTGAATCATCCATTATCTTCAAACACAAAATGAAACGGAAAATCTGAAGCACGTAAGGCAGAGAGAAAACGTACGTAAAACACGAAAGAGAAGACACAGAGAGAAAATGCACGTAAAACACGAAAGAGAAGGCACAGAGAAATGCTCGAAAGAGATCGAAAAGAGAAGGCAAGGAAACGCAGAAGAAATCCAAAGAAGGAAACGAAATCCGTTTGAAAAAGGAAGTTATATATTCGTGCGTTGATTGATTAAAAAATCTGTTAAGCAGGCGCGTGAAACATACGTGCCAAGAGAAGCACGTTTTAGGAATAAAGGATATTAAGGATTGTAAGACTTGTATAAGGAAAGGACTTGTATGTGGAAATTTTCTCTTAAAATAACTGTGAAAAATTGAAACTAAAGTTAAGATAAATTTCATTCAACAATTATTAAATTTTTATTGATAATTTTATAAATACTCCTCTCATTTCTTTTTTTTCTCGTATTTCCTCTTACTTCCTCTCTTCTTTCAATAACCACCATTATCTTTATTGCAAAATCTACCATCCAATAGATCAACTCCTCTGAATCGGATTCGTTTTCCTCTAATCGATCTTCTCCTGCGATTCAAACCAAAAACCTTCCTCCTCTTTTTCCTCAAATGTGAGTCATCTAATTTAGCTTTAGACTCGAAAAAATTCTCCAATTTTGTTTTAAATTTGGATTTTTCTCTAGGTTTAATCTTATTGAAGCTCAAATCACCTTTTTCAACCCCATATTTCACAGTAATCTCTTCAGTATTTCTCCAGCATGCCGAAGTTCTTCGACAATGCTATCTGGCGAGCCATCATCATTGGTAACGGCTTCTCCGGCGTCGAGAACTAGTGCATCGGGTTGGTCTGTGCTGTCGGTAAGCTATGGAACTAAGCTGAATTGTATCACTGGATTATTTTTTTTATATGCAGCACGTGACGAGGCCCCATGGAGGAATCAATAGGTGGCTTCATTTGCTTCTGATTTTGAAGCTGATGCTTACCACATTGCAATAATGGCACATGAAACGTTCCACAAGTAGGTTATTATAGTCTTATTGTGCTTTCTAAAAGTGAAATTCAGAGGTGTGGTGAATTTGTATGAGAAAGACTAATGAATTGCGTTGTATTTTATTCATAGGGATGGTCCATTGTTAGTGGTTGCATCCGGAAAGACATTATTTATGTTGCAAGTTCTGTGGTGGATTTTGGCGCGGAAGTGGTGGTGGTTATGGAAGGAAGATGAGGAAAAAAGAGAAAAGGAGAGGAGAAGAGAAAAGAAAAGGGATATTTATGGAATTATTAATAAAAATTTAACAATTGGTCATTTTTGTTAAACGAAACTTATCTTGTATGGGTATAACTTTAGTTTCAATTTTCGAATATTTCATGGTCAAAAATGACTATTTACTCATCAATATAATGTCATTTTATTATTTTCTTTCTAGGGTAAATTATTATTTCTACCCACGAAAGTTTTAAACATTGACAAATCTACCTATAAAAAAATATTAAAGTTGTATCCATGAAAGATGAATTTTATACGACAAAATTATCAAAACAATAAAAAACCACCTAAATATTTCAAATTGTCCTCATCCTAACCCTAATGCCCTTCATGATTCCTCAAACATCATCACCCTCTCTCCCAAATCTCAACTATCCTTTTATTCTTTCAAGAATTTCACCATCTCCCTCACCAACACAACCCTACCTCAATCCCACATCCCTCTTAGAAATCTGGTCCCCCACTTTAACTCTCAAGTCTCAACCTAGAACTCAGGCCAAAACATCAAGGACATTGACACCAGAGCCCAACGCCCTATCCCGCTTTGCCCCTACCGCAACCACAACCACAACCACCACCACCTACTCGGACGCTACCACCTCATCCTCCTACGACAACTTCTCCACCACCAGCTACCGCCTCTCCTCCGACAACTCTATCTCTAGTCGCACCTCTCTCACCTAACTTCACGACACTCTTCCTAAAAATCCAAACATCTATGACTTTCCTGAAATTTGTGCCACCAATAACAACTTCCTTGTCAAACATTACTCCTCATCTTCCACTCCTTCCTGGCGTTGCACTTTATGCGGATAATGTCATCGTCGACTTCGTTATCGCCGTCGTTAAGGATTAATGGGCCTGCACCGATAGTTGGTGGCAGAGGAATCTAGTGTCACCTAATTTTGCCGCTCGCCTCTTTCAAGTCCGTCACCAGCTAACTCTGTGTTATGCTCTTCTCTACCACTATAAATGAAATACCCAGTGCCCAAAGTTATTCAGATTGCGCCACCTCACATGGTAGTGAAAGAAAAACAGCAATTACGTCTTGGGCTATTAATCGAAACAGCAAGCTATTGTGGTTTGATTTGCTTGTTGTTATTGTTGTTTATGATTGTGACCGTGAAAAAAGAGGAAGGTAAGACTAACAATTGGTGGTGTAAATGAAGAAGGTAGTGAAATCTATGAAAATAATAAAAAGAGGGCTGAAATTTGGAGGATGGGTGTTGAGATTAGGGTTAGAAAAAAAGTAATTTGAAATTTTTCGATAATTTTTTAATATTTGAATAATTTTATCGTACGAAATCCATCTTTTATGGATTTCTTTCATTTATGAATAGATTTGTTAACATTTAAAACTTTTATGGATAAAATAATAGTTTTTCCTTCTATCTATTTATCTATCTATCTATGTATCTTCTTCTTCTTCTTTTTCTTATTATTATTATTATTATTATTATTATTATTATTATTATGGAGATATAAAAATAGTTTGTTGTCCAAATTATTTTTTTGAAATGTTCTTTATTATACAACACACATAAAATAAAACACTTTATTAGTTACTATCTTGGCTAATTTCAAATTTATACACTAGTAATATATAATCATTTTACCCCGTAACATTCACATAGCCATTAGCCCATTACCATAGTAACGAATACGAAAATTTGAGCGAGGCATAAGTGTATGTCTTATGTTTTATATTTCAATCATGCTGCTATGTGTAAATTAAAAATTAATTATTAAATTAATTATTTATATAAAATATATATTAAAATATAAAATATACAATAAAAATAAGTTAAAAAAATACATATTTATATAATACATAGTAATTAATTTAATAGTTAATTTTTAATATATGCATAATCATTTTGTTTTATACTTTATGAATAAGAAGAGTGTTAGGGGCCAGTAAGTTTTGTAATTTGTAGTCATCAATTATTCATTATTGGCATTTTTAATGGTGTGAGATTTCATTCAATAGTGTAAGATTACTCACTTTTCTTTTATTGATTAAGTACTGGCCAAATTTTAATAAAAATATTGGTCTTCTAGACTTTCTCTATGAGTGATCAACCATATTACATGTTGTACCAAATCATCAACTATTATTATATAATACATATTAAGGTATAAAATATATATTAAAAATAAATTAAATAAAAAATATATATAATAATTGATTTGATAATTAATTTTTTATATGTATTTAGTATTTTTATGAACAAAATAGAATAATATTTAAAATTTCATAAACCATCTCGAATATTTAATCAGATGTTAATTTTAATATATTGATAATAAAATATTTTATATTATTATCTAATTACATCTATTTTTTTGTATAATCATTCACACGATTAATATAAAAGGTAGTTATTTTTATTAATATAATATTATGTAATTAGATTTATGTGTAAATCTGCTTTACGCTAATAATGTATTAAAATTAATTTCAAATTAATCATTATTATTGTTATTATTATTATTATTATTATTATTATTCTTCGAAATTATTATTGCTTCGTTACAGGCACCAATGGTTTATGGAATATATTTATTAGGTTGAAGAAAAAAGGAAAAAATTTAACAATAAGAAGATTTTCAATGGAAGATAAATTATATTTTATTTATTACATTAATACGTGTTTTTATTTTATTTTATTTATATAGCACTAGTGAGTAGTGACCTGTGAACAAATATACGACAATATATAGAAGTGCGTGTGGCTTTCTGTTACTGAGCTTCTCCAATGGCTGCTTTAGATTTGAATGGGGATTTCAACAACACCCTCATCTGCTGCTTTTACTGTAAGTCGGTGTCCACACCCTTCAGATATGGCTGGCACCTTGGCGATGGCACTTTGGCACAACTCTGTCGTCAATGCGGGTATTTTAATTATTATTATAAAAATATTATATATACATTAAAATTAGTTATTAAAATTAATTATTATATATTTATATATAAATATATATATAGTTTAATTTATTTTTAATATATATTTTATATTTTATTTTAATAAATAAATTTTAAGGACAAATTCTAGTATTTTTTTTTTACCAAAGATAAGAGATTCGAATCCGCAACTTCTTAATTGAATATGGGGAGTATTTGAGCTATATCTCATTAGCAAATTCTAGTATATACTTAATATAGTTATTGTTATTATTATTATTTAATTAACATGGATTTTGTTAGAGATGTTTTAAACTTCGGTCCCGCTACGTTACCAACAGCGTATCTGCCAATTTCTGCCAATTCTTATTTATAACTATGTTTTATGGAAGTGTCTTCGTAAATGTGTCTAATAAAAATATCTTTTTTATGGTTGTGTTTAATAGAAGTGTCTTTATAGATATATTTTCTGAATGTGTCTCTTTATATATGTATTTAAAATATAATAATTAATTATTGTTGGCAATAAGTTGACAGATAATATGTTGGTACCCTATACTTTTCCATAATACTAACGCCTAGTGGTACGGTCATGCTGGTTTTTTTTTTTTAAGTATTTTTATTTTGTTACGAGAGTCAAACTTATATCTGATCTTATCGGTTACCTTGATTAATCCTAGATACCTTGATTATCAAAATGAATTTTGTTGTTGTTATGAAATCACGCCGCAAGAGCTTAAACTTACAGGAAGGATATATACATATCGAAGAGTCGAGTTTGTGTGAATTTTATACAGTTTTTTTATTTGTCTTACACTAATTTTTTTTTGTCAACAAAGACTAAATTTTAGATTCTTGATCATAAAAATTTATACCAAGTTAGCAAATTATTATTACAAAAATTTAAACTTATAAAAAAACATATAAATAGATATAACCAACAAATTTATCAGAACCATTTTTTTTTTTGTTGTTGTACAAGTATATAACTGAATCATTCGCCTTTGACATAATATAGGTATCTCTACGATAGTGGAGCATTTTGTACCACATTTCACGCTGGACTTGCCGGGTGGAAAGCATGTTTAATCTGCAAAAAGGTAAAACATTGTCACTATTTCTTGTTTTGGTAAAGTACTAAATTAGTTTCTTATATTTAGGCATAATTTTATTTTGGTTTTTATGATTTGAAGTGTTTTATTTAAATCTAAAATATTTTATTTAATTTTAATATAGTCTTACCGTAAGGTTAAAGTTAAATAATTAATTAAATGTATTTTTTATAAAACTAAAGAAAATGTTAAATAAATGAATTGATGCATCTACGGTTGATTTTGTGCTTTTGGAGCTTGTACTTGTTTTACAGGTTATCGACATTATTCTTGTACTGTTGTCATGTAGGATATTTCATTAATTATTTAACTTCGACCTCATGATGGGACAATATATTAAAATTAAATAAATTTTTTTTTGGATTCAAATAGGACACTTTAAATTTTAAGGACCAAAACAGAATTAAGTTTAAATATAGAGACCAATTTAATACTTTACTCTTGTTTTTAAACTAAAGACAATTAAAAAGGAGATAAAAATTGAATGCTATGAATGATGTGGGATAGATACTTGAACAAGAACATTTTATTAAAAAAGAATCTTATAAGATTTTGAAATTTTTCACGTAATATCTAGTTCTTATGGTAATAATTTTTTCAATGTCTCACTTTTATATTGAGAGTTAGCCGCAAACTTAAAAAAAAAAGGGTTAAATATTATTTTAGTTCTTAACGTGAATTAAAATAAAAATCATTCTCGATTTTTTTTTTATTAATATTATCTTTAACAGTAAAAATTGTTTTAAAATTATTCTTTTTACGTAAAATATTAATTATATGACCATTTTATTTTTAATAAAACACATCTTTTCCCCACTAATGGGTCGGATGAAACTAGGTTTGATGTGACTCAAACTCAACCCGAAATATACACCGAACTTGTTTATTAGATTCGAACCCGGCCTTAGACTCGATGAAACCTATATACTTTCGAGCCACGATTATACCGGGTAAAAATCGGGTGAAAACTATGCCGTTAACATTACATTACCTTAATACTTTCTTATAAGCTAGCATGTGAAAATATCCAAATTTTCAAGACTCCAACCATTATTTGACATGGTAAAATTCATTTAGAAAAATATAACAAGAATTAATTCTTCTCTAAAATTAAAGCATATCCATAATCAATACTAATATTGTCTAATAACACCAAATATTTAAATCAATACAAATAACACAATATTATGCATTTGTCTAAAATCTTATGCATTTTAAACATAAAACATTAACTTATAGTCTTATAATAACTAATAAAACAAAATATTAAGGTTTACAATACTTAAATTTCACATAAGAATAGCTATCATCCATCACTAATAACACAAAATATTAATTGTGTATGATGATCGGGCCACCCGGCCAAGTTCGGGTGACCCGAGCCATGGTACAGACCCGACCCGAAATAATGAGCGGGTCTATTTTTGAGACCCTTACCCGGCCCTAAATCCAGTGAAATCATACCAAATTAGCCCTTAAAGTGTTCGGGGCAGGGTCGGGCCATGCACACCCCTACCATTCACCTACCCATCACCATTACCACCTCTCTCTCTCTCTATTTTCTGAGTTCGTCGCCGCTGCCAAGGTCCATCAACTCCGTCGCACTTGTTGTCGTCACCGAAAACCGCAGCCCCTATGACGATATGATTTCAATAACATCGTCTCAAAGAAAGATGAAACTCAAATCCAAACCTTTCCTTCAAACGCCCCCTCTCTCTCTCTCTTCGTTTCCTTCTCCTTTGTTCAACAACGACAACGATAGTCTTGCTCGCCAGCGTCGTTTTGCTCAACCCCTTCTGATCTCCTTCTTCGATTCCCCACTCTCTCTTCTCTTTTCTGTTTTGATTCTCTCTCTATTCTGCTTCTTCAAAGGTGCACGCATGCACGCATCGGATCCGGTTGCATTGCTTCTAGGGGGACCCCAGCAAGAGTAAAGTCATTGGGTTTAGTGCTACATGGGTGAGGAAAAGTTGGTGTTGGGTGTTCTGGAGTTGGTTTTGAGAAGAATTGTTCCATCGGTTTCTAGTAGTTTCTGTGTTTTGTTGTTGCAAATGAAAATATTGTATTTTGTGGTTTGTTGTTGCAGTTGCTCTGGAGAAGTTTAGAGGAAGGAGGGGTTCTTGTAATGGTGATGGTAATGAGTAGGATGATTTTAAAACGATTTCTAATGTTGAGTATGATGTTAATAAAAAAAAAATTAGAAACGATATTAATTTTAACTCAAGATATTAGGGATTAAAAATACTTAATCCCTTAAAAAAATTATCTACAGAAAATTTTGACCGAGGAAAGATTGAGTAAAATGCTACATGGTTGAATATTATGTTATAATAAGTCTTGGGAGAAAAATACCTAAAAACGGCTTTATAACTCATTATCCATCGAATAGTAGAAAGTTTAAGTTTAAATAAAGTGCAAAAGAGTTAGTTATTAGACTATGAATTTGATTTAGGAATGACAAAAATATTTACGAAAAATTATGGGTATTGTTCTTGTGTGAAAATAGACTTCGAGATATAGTGTGTTCTATTAGTGTTTGAACTTATTTTTCTTAGGAGTGAGAAGAAGGAACATCGTCTTCTTGTAAAGACGGCGACATTGGGCACCTGCAAAGGGACTCCAACGCTCAAGTTATTAAGGGTGTGAGTAATAGAGATGATATTCAGAGTGAATAACGTACCTCCTTAGTGGAACAAAACTTTTATAGAATTACTGTGCTACAGGCGGTTACTTAGTGAGCCTAATTATGTGATAACTGCTCTTTAGTGAGCTTCTTTAGAAAGATTTGTAAAGATTTTTGTGCCCATTTGGGTTGGCACGTAGTTACTTCTGTTAGGAGAACAAAACACGTACTCTCCACCCAGTGACGGATCCAGAAAATTTTAGTAGTGAGAAAAAATAAAATATAAAAATAATAAAAATTTAACATAAATATATTTAGATATTGAAACTTCAAAATATATTAGTCAAACTTTAAATAATTTAATTAACACATCAAAATATATATTAATTTAAAAGTATTTTTTCATCAAATATCCTCTGTATCCATCAACTCACATTTTATTGATTATTTTTTATATAATACAAAAAAATTATAGCTCAATAATTAAAGAATCTATAAAAAATATATAAAATTAAAGAAAAACACAAAAATAATTACGAAAAAATAAAAATTTAGCTCAAACAATCGTATTTTTTTCATATAAATATAAATAATGTCTTTTTTTATTAAGTAATTATTTAAATATTTTTTGCCATTTAATTACACAATTGACACTCTATAATATTTATGGTAAAAATTTCTTTGATGAAAATAATTATTATACATAATACCAAAACTAAATTAAATAAATAGTAAAAATAAATAAATAATATATAATATATATTATCTCAAATTAATTAAAAAACTATTAAATACTAACGGTCTCATTTTTATTTGAGAAACTAAATTTGATTTTGGATAATTAATTAATTAAATTATTATTACTATTTAATCAAGTATATTTATTTTATAATATAAAAATATTAAATTTATATAATTCAATAATTTTTATGATTGTGTTATTAATTAATAACCTAAATTTTTCACACATATATTTTAAAAAAATTAAATATAAGGGCAAACTCATTATTTTAAGCGGGGCATTTAATATTTATGTGTATAGTTATTATTTATTTATAAAAATTTAATGGGGACAATTGTCCCCACATACTTGTAAGTAAATCCGTTCCGTCTCTACCTATTTCTAATATAGCACGTGTGTATTTAGTTTTAACTAGATTCTAATTTATAATTTTACCTGAATCGAAGTATAGTCAACGGACAAAACAGGTATTATTTGCAACAGAATTTTAACGGAGCCTAGGAAATTTTTACGAGATGAGAACATACTTTTATGAATAAACCAATAAGGAAATAGAAATGGGAGTAGAGATTTGTCAAGGCTGAAGTTATTAAAATATCTCACTTATATATAAAAGCTATGTTATATTATTTTGTTAGAAATGATTTTTATTTCATTTTTTTAATGTTAGATTATTTTAAATTTGCGTTTGAATTGTATTTTAATATGATAAATTTAGTTGAATTGTATTGAATTATATTATGATTATATTAATTTTTCTTAAAAAAATTTTAAAGATTAATATATATAGATATCCACAAATATCTGTCTTTTTGTAGAAAAAATTAAACAGAAATTTGTAATGATGAAAATGAGACAAAAATCGAAAACATTTTCTTAAATGGGAATGGAAGGCAGAAAAAAAAGTACTTACCCAACATATACCCATTCTCATCCTTGTAATCGGCCTGCACACATTGTGATTATTTGGTATTTGCTATTTAGAAAAATGATATACATTTATTTATTTAATTAAGTTGTGTGCACTTTAATTTGATAAATAAGTATCATGATACATAGTGTTTGATTTAACTTGGTATTTCAGTATCTGCATTGTGGATGCATTGTGTCTGAGAAGGATATTTTCGTGATGAATTTTGGAGGTGTTTGTTGCTTAGTTTGTGCAAAGAAATATCTTCTTCCCGCTGTAAGAACTCTAAATCTCTGCTTTCCAATATATCTATCTATCTATCTCTATGCTACATTCATATATAATATATTATTATATATGCTACTTCTCTGTATACAAATTGATATATAGGGTTTTTAAATTTGTGATTTTATGCAGAAATAAGGAGAATGATAAATAAATATATTAATACATTATAGTTAATTTTATGTCTCTGGAGTTTGAACTTATTTTTCAAATTATCGACCTTATTTTTATACTGCTGTTATGTAGGACATTTCGTTAATTATTTAACTTTGTCCTTATAATGGGACTATATTAAAATTAAATAAAAAATTTTTGGATTCAAATAGAATACTTTAAACATTAAAAATCAAAACAGAATTATTACGTCCGAACTAAAAGACCAATTTAATACTTTACCTTTTTTTTATATATACTAATAAGTAATAACCATCAACCATGCTATTTTTTTTAGTGAGATACAATAATAAAAATCATAATTCACCTAAAAGGCCTAAAATATCTGACTTCCATAATTGAATTCTTCTCAAATCTCAAATTAACTATATATAGTCAAAAAGAAGAATATATTTCGATGTCATCACGTATTTAATTGTTTTTTAGTACCGCTATAGTTTTAGAGGAGCAAAATATATATCTAAGGAACATACACTAGACTAGTTAATTAAGTTGCTACAGTTGTTTATATTTTGCATTCCGGGTGTTCTAGCTTCAATTATATAGCATCTAGCTACTATATGAATGACAGTGCTAATAATAATAGTATATTATTCCTTGACTTTAAAATTGATTGAATATTTTTCTTAAATTTTATTTTATTTTAATTTTATTCAAAAAAAATTTATTTGCATTAAATATATTTTTAATAGTTAATTTTTTAAAAAAAATTAAAATAATTTAGTAATAATTTTATAAAAATAATTTTTAACATAAATAAACTAAACATAATTTTTATCATGTATATTTATTAGATTAGCCTTAAACTTTTAAAAATTTAATTGTCAATAATATATTTGATATAAATATAAAAAATATTAAAAATAAAATTAAAATAAAATAAAATTAAAAAATATTTTCAAAATTTGTGTCAACTTTCAAAAACAAAAAATATTTTTTTTCCTGAATTTTTAGAATGAAGTTCCAATGTTTTAACTTCAGTTTTTGTCTTAGGAGGATGAAACTGATGAAGACAAGCCCGTGAATGATTGTCCTCCATTATTAACGTGGAACAATTCCAGTGCTAATCAATCCATGGACCGTCCTTCCAATGGTGAGTTATTTTTATCTAATATTGGCTTTGAAGAACAATATAATAATGAACGCTTATATATACTTGATTTCTTTAGAGTTGATTTTATGAAAAATAGACTGCTAGAGATATAAATTATTTATGTGGCTTCTCTTATTAATTTAAATTTTTGAAAGAAGTAATTTTTTGATATAGTATTAAAATTTCTATAAAAAAATTTAGAGTTTGATCTTGTTAGATTCCAAAAGAAGAAAAAATTTAACGTAAGACAAATTAAAAGAGAAAAAAATTATGCAAAAAATTAAATAAATTTAAAAGAGACTTTTATTTAAAGAGATGTGTTAAAAATATAATAATTCATATTTTTTTTAACTTTATTTTTTAGGAGAAGTTCATGACATGGATATAATTTGCTGGTTGATTTTATGAAAAAAAAATCATTTAATTTTATAGGCATAATTTTCTGCTTGAATTTTTATCAAAATAAAATGCAATAAATTATATATTTATATTCTAACTCTCAGTGGTCTTTGTATATGTTTTTATTTTAAACAAGTTCTAACAATCATTTAACTATATATGTAAATGTTATACAATTGAGTTACCTTTTTATCAAGGTAATTTTTTTAAAGAATAAAGTAAATTGTTATATTAAAGGTTAACAGTTTACACATTCAAATCAGTTGAACTAAATTTCGTTTTATTAGAAAAATGATTGGCATATTTTTTTATGTTTTTAAATTAGTGTACGTAATATACATGATTATTAAAATATATGTACACAAGTAAGTAGAGTTATTATTTAATGATACACTTATTGATTTTTAGTTCTGACCATAAAATTTAGCATAAATAAGCTTGTTATTATGATTGAACTATATATGGCTATTACTAATGATTAGATCGATATATAGAAACTTAATTCAAAGTAAAAACCTAATAAACTCTCCTTATAATTATTAATTAAATAAACCCTATATATATTGAGTGACTAGCTATACATGAGGCAGAAACCAAAACTGGAGATGGTTGTTTCTCACGGAGAAATTCAACCATGGCTGCTCCAAATGAATCAACTCATCAAATGGTTATATCCGGAGCACAATGCAAACAGAAAAATGCAGTATTAGGAGGTGGTTCATCATCAACAGCCATGTATAATGCATCATCATCATTGAGTGAAAACAATGGCACACAACCTAATCATTCTGGGTCTTGCTTATATGTTTCACCTCAAACTGGTTTGATCCGTTTCCTCAATTTTGGTCAGATGAAAGAGCAGCAATATTTGAAAGATTTGGGATTGTATCCACCAACTTTCATTTAATTTGCTCACTTCTTTTATATCTACAATTATTGTCACAAATATTCGAATAAGAAATTCTAAAAGATCAAAACAGAGAAGAAAAAGAGATAGAGTGAAAGGGACCAAAACCAACGCAAATAATTTATAGTTAGGGGCTAAAATAAAAATGACATATACTATAGAAAAATGGTTTATCAATATGAATTATAGACCAAGTAACTTGTCTTTTGAGTTTAGGTAGTTATTAGCTTATCAAATCTAAAGTTTACCAATTGAAATGTTTTTTATGAAAAAGATGTAAAATTTAAGTTTTCAATCTATTTAAGTTGTTATGCATTTATAAAAAAAATTACTAATAATAACATGAATATTAAAATTATATATTAGCTAAATCCTTAAATTTAAGTATCTATTTTGTATTATAGTTGTGTTATTAATGCACTAAAAATATATCTTGGTTTAGAGAGTAAGAAAAAAGAAAAAGAAAAAGAAAAATCTTAGCTTGTGACTATCTCTCTTAATATTTTTCATAAAAAATTATCTGTATTCACTGGAAGTTGTCCTTAACTCCATTATTTAAGTCTCAATTCTACAATGACTCCTATGTTCAAGAAAGTTCTAAGTGCAACCGATACTAAAGTCAAGAGTGGACGTCTTGTGATTCCAACCAAAGGCGCAAGGGTGAGTCCCTAACTCCATATATTTATTAATTTGTGATTATATTTCATTTAAAAACACAAAAGTGTTTAGTATTGTGTAGGGTTATATTGATATTGTTGATTATTATTGATGTCTTTGTTGTTGTTGGTTTTTTTAAATGCTATTTCTTGAAGTTCAAAATTCTTATTAATTTTTTTGAACGTCTTATGATACTATTATTTCTTTAAAAAAATTAAGTTAATAAAAAAATAATATAAATAATTATATTTTTAATATTTTTTAAGTAATTATATTTCTAACAGAAATAATGAGTAGTGTTGCTAGATATCAATATAGTTATTAGTAAATATATATAGACCAAAACTTAAAGCAAAATATATAGTAACTTATTTGCTGCAGGGTTATTTGCATGCATGGAAAATTAATGCATGATTATTATATGAGGATGTTATAAAATCTATGTAACAGATAATTGAATATATTATAAGTATGTTTTCCATGAATAAAAAAATAATTAATAGTAGTACTGTATCTTGTGCATGACTGCATGCATGGAACAGGCTTATCTTCCAGAACTTGAGGATAAGCAACGATGCATTCTCCTTGAAATTCTTGACACCAAAGGGAATATTTGGAAGTTAAGCTACCGTTTTTGGGAGAACAACAGAGGGAGGATCTATGTTCTTGGAGGCCTTAAAGCTTATATTACTATTTGGAAATGGCAAGTTGGTGACCAAGGTATTACTATGTTGTTGTATTTTAGGTTTTTATTTCTGAAATAAATAAAAAAAACATTATTTTCAAAATTACGTTACTTCAATTTTAATTTTTTGGAATGCACCTTTTTTTTTGTTTAGGATGAGTTCGTCCAGCCCTCCGACAAACTTCTATAATTTTATAAAGTTTTTCACGCTTCCACCGAAATTTATCCAAATTTTCCAAGACTCAGGACTCAGACGGACTCTATTAAAATAGTAGAGTTTGCTGGAATACGATAAATTTGTCCTAAATCTAAAAAAAAAATGTGTATCTAAAAATTTAAAATTGAAATAACGAATTTGTGAATTTTTTTTATAATTTATTTTAGAAAAAAAACCTTGTATTTTACTATAATCATCTCTATTATTATATTCATATGCTTGTGCTTTATTTAATTTATTTTAAATTTTATTTTTATCAAAATATGTGAAATAATATATATAGTGTATGCAAATATGATAAACATCTTGAGTTGGACAAATTTGTCCTAAATTCTTAAAAAA
Organism: Arachis ipaensis; assembly: GCF_059453495.1. NCBI lineage: Eukaryota > Viridiplantae > Streptophyta > Magnoliopsida > Fabales > Fabaceae > Arachis > Arachis ipaensis. The sequence goes on from NC_142443.1 coordinate 22,850,592, forward strand.
AAAAAATATCTAAAAATTAATAACGAATTTATGAAAATAATTTTTTTTATAATTTATTTAAAAAAAACCTTGTATTTTACTATAATCATCTCTATTACTATATTCATATGCTTGTGCTTTATTTAATTTGTTTTAAAGTTCATTTTTATCAAAATATGTGAAATAATATATATAGCGTATACAAATATGATAAACATTTTGGGTTGGTCAAATAGTTGTTTAAGTAAGTATAGAGAGAGTTTAAAATTTATTTTATACATGTAGTAATTTATTATTGGTCAGCAAATAAACGAGTGGCATATGGTTTAATCTATTAATTTTTTTGGTCTGAGTGGCATATGTTTTCTAATTGAAGTATCATTTGTGGTTTCAGTCACATTTTATCGAATTGAACCAGAAAATAAATATCTTATTGTAACTGAAAAAGAGCTTCCAGTATCTGAAAAGAAACTTCCAGCATCGTCGTCTTAATTAGTTCTCTTAATCTCAGGTATATAACAATTATTTTAGATTTGTTATTCGTAAAATAAGTTATTTTGTAAAAAAAAAGAAAAAAAAAAAAAAAAGAAAAGAGAAGACTCATATGAAACTATTGTGATTTTAATTATTTATAATAATGATTAATATATTAGTGGGTTTCTGAATTTGTTTCTAGAAGACATTTTGTAGTATATTATATTTTCCTTGTATCAAATACTAACTTTTGATTATATATGATATGTGCAAATTAAAGTTTGGAATTCATTTATCAATTGCTTCAGTTTGCTTTGATTTTTTGGATTACTTTTGCGTTTGATATTTGCATTAATTTATATATGGAATTTTTTCATAATATGTAACATAATTTATTATATAAAAGAGGATTTATGCACATTCTTCTTTGTATTTTGACAGGGCATATCACCAAAATGGTCATGTTTAAACATGTGAGTCATGAAATTAATAATTATTTATCGAATTATTACCAGCAAGGGAGTTGTTAAGACTTGTAAACTTGGCTTTATTTTTGTGACCCTTCTAAGATTTGGTTTTGTTTCTGTTTATCATTTCAATTATTACTTTTGTGAACCTTTTGCTTATTTTCTTTTTGTTGTTCTTCCTTTTGCCTATTAACAGTTTCTTGTGAATATTTATAAAAATCATAAGATTCAGCGGTTATGAACAAACATACTTTTCCATTTTATAAGTATATGTGTGTAAAATTATAATTTTTATTATAAATTAAAAATATAAAAAATACATAACATATATTAATATAAAGAGTAAAGTATTATTTTGGTTTTCAACGTTTAAGTCAAATTATAATTTAGTCCCTAACATTTCAAACATCTTATTTTTATTTCAAAAAGTTTTAAATGGGTTTAATATTGTCTAATCATTAAATTTGACATGAATAATTAAAAAAACGACTGACGTTAACATTATCGTTAAGTCATATTTTCTTCCGTGTGTATTAGAGAAACATAACCAAAACCTTCTTATAATACTTTTTCTTGTCGATCTTCTTCTTGTAAAAAAAATTTCAAACTCTATCAATCAATCATCAACGTTTTAGAATCAAAGAAAAATTTTTTATATTGGTGATTGTTGGTGGATCGATTTTATTTATGTACCAAAATCAAACGTTATTATCTCTTCAATATGCTAATTATTCATGTCAAATTTAATTGTGGGACAATATTAAACACGTTTAAAATTTTTTGAGATTGAAATGAAAAATTTAAAATCTTTTAAGACTTAAATAGAACATTTCAAATATTAGATATCATATTAGGACTTAACTTAAACGTTGGAACTAAAATAATACTTTATCTTAATATGAATAATATATACATTCAAATCAACTCATTCAAATTCAAACTCAATTTATTTAATATATGAGTTAAAATTCAAATTTAAATTCAATTAACAATCTTATACATTCAACTTATCCGTGCCGTTAACAAGTCGAGTTTGAGTTTGAGCTAAATTGATTCGCTCTCAGTGTAAACCTCGGAAAATTAATAAATAATTAGTCAATAAATTAATTATTATTCAAAGATATTAGAAAATTAAATTTTATAGTTTAGGGAAGTAGAAATATTAAAAATACGAATTTTGACATTAATTTTAAAGATTTTGACCCAAAACCGGACCAACAAGCCAAATCAGTCGAACCGAGTCCAAACCGGACCCAAGACCACTTATATAAATTTACCTCAAAGCTTTTCTTCCCCTTGGCCTCGTTGCAAGCTCGCAGAAGAGGAAATCGACACCGAAAACCTTAACCCTCCTCACCAAAATTCACTTGTCCATAACTTTCGATTTGGAGCTCCGATTGACAAGCCTTTAGCGGCCACGTGTTCATCTCGAAATTCTTTTCAATTTTATCTGAACAAAGTGGTAAGAAATTTTCATTTCTTACCCAATTCTCCCTCTCCTCAATTTCAAAATTTTAGGGTTTGGGTATTGAGGAATTGAATAATTTTGATGGTTTAGGTGAACTCTAGCAGCAGATAATCACTGGGTTTTGTCCAATTGATTCATGGGTAAGGTAAGGAACTCCTGTTTCTTGGTGAATTTCTAATCTAGTGAACTCTATGTTGATTATAATGATATTGTGTGCATTAGATTGTGTTCTTGTTGATTTGGAGTTCAATTGGGCGGTTTGGAACAAAATGCGGGTGATTAGGCTTGAGAAATTGACGTTTGGAAGTTTAGAGCTTGTGAAAGGAGAGGTTTTTGAGGTGTTCCGAGCTTAGGGAGGAATCGGCCAAGGTATGATTTTGGTTTCTCATAGATAATATATAATGTTTTGTGAAAACATAGGCTAGATGACCATAAGATAGGTTGGAAATGTGGGAATATATTAATGCTAGTAACCTTGATAGAAATGTGGAATTATATTGCAAAAGAGTTGATGAATGATAATTTTGTTGAGTTGGTTGTAGGAATTGTGTTAATTAATGTTGTTGATGGGAGTTGATGAATAATTATATGATGAATGTGAATGGTTTTGAATATTATGCGGGTTATGAATTTAATGATATCTGAGATACGAGTTTCCCTGTGTAACAAAACCGTGGCTTGCCACTACGTGTTCCAGGTTGAAACTTGATACTCTGTTGACCCTACGCGTAAGGGTGACCGGGCACGTATAAATTTCCAGGAATGGATATCCCCCATTGAGTGAGATATAAATGAATAAATGAATGTATGAATTATGAATGAATGAGAAAATCTATGCATAGACTCATGGGGATGCGCGACGAGGGACAGTCTAAGGGTTTCGGACTTGTCGGGTTGGCTAGATAACCGACAGATGAGCCTCATCAGCCATAGGACAGTCATACATCATGTGAATTCTGTTTGTTTTGTCTGCTATGCATTACTTGGGATTGCCTAACTGAATATATATTATGCTAATTGTTATATCTACTACCTGCACTACCTGTTTTTTACTTGTGCGTTAAATTATTTGGTTGTCTGTCTCTGCTAAATCAATGGTGATGGAGGAGCGGAGGAAAGGTGGACCAGTTTGGTGATAACGTTAGGTGTAAGTAAGTAAGTTTAGAATTCCTTAGAACACCTACCCTTGTTATGGCTTCTGTTTAGAGTTTAAGTTTTATAACTGAGTGTTGGCGTTCTAGGATTGTCCCTGGCATTCCCAAGACCTTATATATTATATGTGTGGCACTTTTACCACGCTGAGAACCTCCGGTTCTCACCCCATACTGTGTTGTTGTTTTCAGATGTAGGTCGAGAGGCTCCTCGCTAGGCGTCTGGATTCCTGAAGTGGAGTGGTCCCTGGGTTCTTTTGATTATCAGTATATGTACATATGTGCTTAGCTTTCTCTCCAAGAAACTTGTTTATTTTGTCCCTCTTAGAGGTTTAAGGAGAGTTAAGGTTTTATTTCTGTATTTTGGGTATTTTGGGATACTTGTATATGTATGTAAATATTCTCTGGCCAGCCTTGGCTTCGCAGGCTTTGTTAGGAGCTAGTTATGATATATTCTTGACTATCTATTCACTCTTTCGCTTATTCATATCTATGATCTTTAGGTTTCTTAGCACGCAAGTAATTCCATTTCCTGAACGTTGCACTTTTTATTTTGTAATTTTACTTTATCCATTTTTCAAGACTCCTAGTATATTATATTTTTTCACTATTATATGTATGTATTTTATTTTAGAGGTCTGTAACACCACACTACCTCTATTCTACGACTTAAACGTAAAGCTATGTAGTAGGGTGTTACACTCAGCCTTGGTAACAACCAAGCATTTATTTTGGATCATCATTTCATTGCTCAACTTCCTCTTTCTTCCATATCGATGTCTTAGCTACGCTCGCATATATAGTTATATTACTATATACATCAGCGTTGAAAACCGTCATGTTACATGTAAAAAGAAAATCTTGTGCTCCTATTAGAATAAATAATTTTTTAATTTAGATTATTTATATATTAAACCATTAAAAATATATATCATGATGTAGAAATATATTTATATTTATAAAAATAATAAAAAAATTATCTCAATCTTCTTTAATTAAAACCTTTTATATTCCTAGTAGAGTTAAATTGTAAACTCTTTGATAAAAAAAGAGTTACATATAGAAACAATTTTGATGTGTTGGGAACCGAAATTCTGAAGTTATTATTTATGTTTGAACGTGTTATCCATTAAACCCTAAATCCCAAAAACAATAATATATATGATTTTATTCTCAATTATGAAATAGCTTAATTTACGATTATAATTGGTATATGTATTGCCCATATATAGGTTAGAAAACTAATAATTTTCTAACAATCTCCCACTTGGGCTATACATATATACTTTACTGAGATAATCACATTTTATAAACTTTATCCGCGCATTTGAATGCTATTCCCTGGTGGCATTTACGTTGGTCCGTCATAATTTTTGTCTAACACAATTGATTTTTTTTACAAAAACACCCTTAGCCTATTATTGTAATATCAGTTCTGATCTTGCCTGCGAAATAGGTCGGTTGTTGATTACCGAGCTATACCCACAAAAGCTTTAGCACCCGATCCCCGAATCCGAGCTTTCTTCCTTCCAAAGAGATATGAGAGTACGAGCAATGAAAAGAGGGGGGGGAGTATACCTGCAAAGGCACTCCGAAACTTAAGTCAGTATATTGTATTCTCTAAAAACTTACCTTGGTAGAATATTTTACCTTGCTTTATATGATGAGTTCTTCGTCTGTTATGCTTTTGGCATTTAATCGTCAGTTTCGAAATGATTGATATTGTAACTGATTGATATGCCGTTGGAACGTCGGTTATGGTAGGAGTATTATTCTGACCGAGTTATGGCTCATAAAAAGCCGAGCTTATAATGGGTGGCAGTTACAACTCTTAGTGACAACGGCTATGACGCCGAGTTATAGCTCACATTTAAGGCCGACCATATCAAGTTCTATATCTCTTTTTTATTACAAGAATAACTTAATATTGATCATTTACCATTATATCCCTACTTCTTTATTGTGTCATTTAAAACTATATTAATGACTAATTTAATTATTAAATAAAATAATTAGTCTTCTAAATAACAAAACAATAGAAACTTCAAACCTCTTAGGGTTCATATGGAGCACGCAGATTTTACTGGAGGCAGCAATGGCGGTTCAGATGGTGGCACAAGAGCACTGCGACCACCGGTAAGTCCTCTCTAATGTATGAATATTGTATTTTATCACATAGTTTCTTCTTCCTTCCACATTAATGGTTCTTTGTTCATTTTTTCATAGATTTAAATTTGTTTTTTGCACATAGTTATCGATATTTCTTGCTTGGAGGTTAATGTTTCTTCTTCCTTTTGTTTTTTAATCGATATTGGGTTTGGTAGCATAAGAAAGATTGCTTTCTACAGTTTCAATGATTTCTTCTATTTTATTTATTTTAGAATTTAATAAATTTAAAAAAAAATAAAGAACCAAAACAGTCCTATTATTTTCATGTTAATGGTCTCTCCACTTTGATTTATTAGAATACTATTTGTTTTATGTTTTTTCAGTTACAAATAAAATTGTTGAGTAGGATCTTGAAGTGGATGATAAAATGGAAGAAAGAGTATTTTTTGATGAGATGATAGAAGAGTCAGATGATACAAAGAAATTTTAAGAAATGTATCATGATGAAATTAAGCAGGAAGCTGTGAATTCTGAGGATTTAGGGGAGCAAGAATTTCAAGCAATGTTTGATGAGAACGATTTTTTACATTAGGTGAATGAAGTATATCAAATAGATGATATTGAAAATATTGCCATGGTTGATTTTCTGAACATAAGTGCTCATGAGATGGAATGTTTTCATTTTTTTAATCTTCAGATAGCATTTGATTTCTATAACCATTATGCAAAATCTGTTGGTTTTGGTGCTAGAAAAAGTAAAACTTGGAAAAATAGTAAAGGAGAATATGTGAAGCAATTGTTTGTGTTCTCTCATGAGGGATTTTGACCAGAGAAATATTATAATATGGAAAACAGAAAAAGGGAGCCAAAATCTGAGACTTGTTGTGGTTGCCTGACTAGGTTTGTAGTTCGTTTTGTGGCTTACACTGGAAGATGGCATATGACTTTGTTTGTTGAATCGCACAATCATGATTGCCTTGATCCTAATAGGGCTGGCAATTCATACCCTACCTGCAGGTACCCAACCCAGTCCAACCCGTTCGGGTAGGGTAGGTTACCCAACCCGCTGCGGGTAGGGTAGGGTACGGTCCGGGTATGCCTGCAGGTAGAGTAGGGTACGGGTTTAGGGTGTACCCTACCCTACCCTACCCGCACCTCATATATAAAACATATTTTATAAAAATTAGGTATATAGTGAAGGAAGTGAGAGTTGAACCATCAACTTTCCTTATGTAATGACTTACAATAAGTGAATAACCACTAAAACTAGTTAGTTAATTTAGTAATTTAGAGCTTTAGTTTTTTTTTTATTTTTTATGTTATTAATATATATAAAATTCGAAATGATTGAATTTTATATTTATTTTGAAAAAAATTTGATATTTCTGCGGGTAGGGTAGGATATGGTAGGGTTTAGAATTTTAGGGTGCGGGTAGGGTTAGGGTTGAGAGATTCTCAACCCACAGGTAGGGTAGGGTAGAGTTTTAATAAAATTTTTAACCTGCGGGTAGGGTTAGAGTAGGGTCTGGACCCTACCCTACCCTACCCATTGCTAGCCCTATAGGTTAGTTGGTTTTCTTCCTACACATAGAAAAATGGCAGAAGCTGATGCTAGTCAAATGAACAACATGAAGGATGCAGGCATTAGCACACCCCATATATATGCTATGTTAGCTAATCAAGCAGGTGGTTATGAGAATGTTAATTATACCTTAAGGGATATGTATAATGAGATTTCTAGGTGAAGGTGTCATGTCCTAGGCGATGCTAGAGCAGCATTGCGATACCTCAAAAACTAGAAAGCTGAAGATCCTTGCCTCTATTATGAGCATATAGTTGATGCTAAAGGGGTATTGTGAGCTCTATTTTGGTGTGATGGAAGAAGCCAATTAGATTATGAGATATTTGGAGATGTGCTTGCTTTTGATGCAATATACAAGAAGAACAAATACTTGTGTTCGGTAGTAGTATTTTTCGGTGTGAATCATCACAACCAAACAGTGGTATTTGGAAGTGCTCTAGTTACCGATGAGAATAAGGAGGTCTACGTGTGGTTATTACAACAACTATTGGCAGCTATGAAGGGAAAAACACCTATATCTGTGATTACAGATGGTGCTTCATTAATGAAGTTTGCAATTGAGGCGGTATTCCTAAATTCTCATCATAGATTATGTGCTTGGCACCTCATTCGGAATGCCACAAGTAATGTTGGAAACCCAAAATTCACTTCTATGTTTAAGAAGTGTATGCTAGGAGATTATGAGATTAGTGTGTTTGAGCAGAAGTAGCTTGGGATGGTTGAGGAGTTTGGTGTAGCTGAAAAGAATTGGATTATTAACATGTACGAGAAAAGGCATATGTGGGCCACTGCACATATTCGAGGCAAGTTTTTTGAAGGATTTAGGACAACTTCTCGATGCGAAGGTTTGCACTCTATTATTGTAAAATATGTTAAATCACAATATAATTTGGTTGATTTCACAAAGCATTTTAAGCGGTGTCTTACCTACCTACGATATAAGGAGGTTAAAGCTGACTATGTTTCCATATCTGGTCGGCCGGTACTTAAAACAGCATTGGAACCTCTAAAAAGGTCTACATCAAATGTCTATACACGAGAGATATTTTTTATATTTCGACCAATGCTTGTTAGGGCTGCAAGAATGAAGGTTGTGCAAGATGTGGCATTTGAGTCATTTGTAATTTATACAATATCTAAATATGGAAGCCTAAATAGTTCATAGGAGGTGTCTGTGGATAAAGAAATGACGAAATTCAATTGTTCATGCTTAAGGATAGATTCTTTTGGAATTCCGTGTGAGCATATAGTTTGTGTGCTGGTGTTTCTTAACATCCTTGAGTTGCCAAAGTCTCTTGTGTTGACAAGGTGGTCGAAGACTGTGAAGACAAGTACTTTCAATTCAAGTGGCATTACTTGGGAGTCTATAATATTGAGTCAATAGGATGCTTGATGGATTTGTGTCGGCAACTTTCCTATGTCGCTAGTCGAAGGCAGGAGAGATTCCACCTTGTTCGAGACACTGTTTTGAGCCTAATCGAAGATTTCAAGATTGAAGATGAACAAGAAAAGCAAGTTGGTGCTGAAGCTGATGATTTGGATGGTATTTTTTCTAAGAATCCACAAAATTGTAGATCTAAGGGTCGTCCAAGTGAGAAGGTAAAACGAAAACCACAACGATGTTGTATTTGTCGCATGGGGTACAATAAAAAATCTTGTCCATTGGCAAAGGACATTCAGCAGACCAATGTGAGTTGTGCAACTTCTCATGGAATAAATGGAAACCCTTTTGAGGAAGGTTTGGATGCAGATGCAAAAATGGTAATATTTGGTTTAATGATCTGTGTACCACAACATGTTAATTATATAATTTTTATTAATAAGAGTGGAGATTGATCAATATTTTGTTTGCAGGAATTTTGGGTGTAAACCCCGCTAAAATTGGTAAATAATTAGTTAATAAATTGAATTTTAATTAGAAAAGCTAAAAATACAAAACTAATATAAAAATAGGATAGAGCTTGTCGAAACGAGAATTTTGATACCAAATTCAAAAATTTAGCCCAAAATCGGACCGAAAGAGCCGAACCGGTTGAACCGGGGTCCAAACCGAGCCCGTGGGTCCAACCGGACCCAAACATTTAAAAGACGCAGCAACTTTTTTCTTCCTCATAAGCTGCTGCAACGCCATAACAGCAAGGGGGGAGAGGAGATTCCCAAACCCTCACCATTCCTTTCAACTACCATAACTTCCTCATCCGGGCTCCGATCGCCGCACCGTTTGCGGCCACGCGCTCAGCGCGTCGAACTCTACCTTTCTATCCGAACAATTTCACTGGTAAGCCTCTTATTAGGTTCAGAATCTCTATCCCTCTTTCTTGGTAAGCTTGAAAAACCTGTGGTGAATCTTGCCCAATTTTTGTGTTCTAGGTTCAAGTTAGCTTTCGGAACTTGTGGGCTCAAGCTATTGAGCATATGGGTATGATAAGAGCACCCTAACCCTAGCTCAATCTTTTAATTGTGATAGAAAACTGAATTGGAACATATATATATGTATTAGGTGTAGGTTAAGTAGGTGTTTATGCATTGGAATTGAATTGGGATCATTTGGAGGTTTGTTGGTGACCAAGGCTTGCTTTGGGGCTGTTTGATTGAGCTTGGAGGGGCTGTAATTTTGTGTTGAGAGGCTACCTTGGATGAATTAAGTGATCGGCCAAGGTATGGTTTAAGTTTCGCACGTTTAATATTTACGGTGTTGTGAAAACTTAGGTTAGAGAAACCATAGGATAAGTTGAATTGTTAATGGCATTTAATGAGTAGCTTTGTATTGTTGTTAGTATAATTGTTGGTGAAAATATATTGGGAATATGAGGCCTTGAGGTTATTAATTTTATGCCCTTGGACTTGCTTATGATGAGTTGTGTTGGTGTTGGTATAGATTGATGATTATGGTTGATGTTTGTTCTTGAAAAGTTGTTATGTGAGTTGATGGTTTAATGTATGCATGAGGGTTGATGATGGCATTAATGGATTGGTAATATGTTGATAAAATATTGTGTGTGAAAGGTTGATATGGCATAAGTGGAATGGTAATTGTGAAGGGTTGTTCATATATTTACATATGATTTATGCTAAATGCAAGCTAATATTATGGCTTATTGGATTGGTTAAAAATAGCTTGAAATGGTTGTTGATGAGGTAGAAATGGATGTGTTAGCAAATGTATGTGTTATAGGTAAGGAATTGTGAATGTGGTGAAAATGAGGTTTTGAAAGTACTTTTGTAAAAATGATTTTGGGTGAACTTTGAAGGTCCATAATTTACTCCACAAATTCTTGTTTGAGTTGTGATTTGTTGCAAATAATAGATGGTTTTAAGAGCTTTTGATTGATATCAACTTTGTGGGAAACGGAATTTTGGGGAGAAAGTTATGGAGGTTGCAAGTTTAGTGTTTAAATCTGAGTTCAGGCTGACCAAACAGGTTTGCTGCAAGCATTCTGGGCATTCTGCCCATTTTTAAGAAAACGCCCACCCACGCGTGCGCGTGGCTCACGCGTACACGTGGCGTGGAAATGTGGCAACGCATGCGCGAGAGGCATGCATACGCGTGTGTGCATATCCACGTATACGCATGACTCACGCGTACGATTGACTTGATTTACACCCACGTGTGCGCGTGGCCTACGAGTACGCGTGGATGCTGCCTGCTGCAAAAACCGGTTTCGAACGTTTTTAAACCAATTTTTCACTTCTAAACCTCCATTTTCTTCTCTTTAAGGCTTTAAGTATGGTTCTAGGTTCAGTAGATAAAAGAAGCTAGGAAAACAAGATAACTTGAGGGTGAAGAAAGTTGTAAATGGTGGCTTTTATGAAGAAAATAAGAATGGTAATAAAGTTTAAAGTTAAGGCTTGTTATTTGATGATGTATTGATGATAATTGTCATGGCTTATGAATAATGATATCTGAGATACGAATTTTTCTGGGTAAAAACTGTGGCTCGCCACCACGTATTTCAGGTTGAATCTCGACACTCTATTGACCCTACGTCGTAAGGGTGACTGAGCACGTATAAATTTCCGGGTATGGATAGCTCCCATTGAGTAATTATATGATGAATGAATGTGAATTCTATGCATAGACTCTTGGAGATGCACGACGGGGGACAGTCTAAGGTTTTCGGACTTGTCGGGTTGGCTGGATAACCGACAGATGGGCCCCATCAGCCATATGACAGGCATGCATCATATGCATTTGTTTGTATTGGTTGCTATGCATTTTCTGGGTATGCCTAATTGATATATATCACTTGCTATCTGTTATACTTGCTATTTGTACTATCTGCTCACTACTTGTGTGTGAACTTGTTTGGCTGCTTGTTTCTGTTGCATTATGAATGATGGAGGAATGGAGGAAATGGAGAAACGGTTTGTCGTTAGATTAGGATTGAACTTGAGTAAGTTAGGTAGATTTAAAATACCTGCCCCTGTTTATGGCTTCTGTTTAGTACTTAAGTTGAATAATTGAATAACGGAGTTCTAGGATTGCCTATGACATTCCCAGGACCGTATCTATTATACGCGTGGCACTTTTATCATGCTGAGAACCTTCGGTTCTCATTCGATATTGTATTGTTGTTTTTCATATGCAGGTCGAGAGGCTCCTCGCTAGGTGTCTGGATCCTGGGAAGCGAAGTAGTCCTTGGGTGTATTTCGGCTTTCTGTTTGTATATATGTATATATGTATTTAGCTTATTCTCCAAGTAACTTATATATGCTGCTCCTCTTAGAGGTTGAGGGAGAGATAGGGGTTTACTTTGATATTTTGGTGTATTTTGGGGACACTTATATATATATATATATATATATATATATATATATATATATATATATATATATATATATATATATATATATATATATATATCCCTTCGGCCAGCCTTAGCTTCGCAGGCTGAGTTAGGGGCTAGTTATGCTATTTCCTTGGCTATCCTTTATTCTTTGGCTTGTCTTTATCATGTTCCTATTAGGTTTCTTTGCACGCAAGTAATCATTTCCGTTGAGCGTTGCGCTTTTCATTTTCGCGATTTTGTCTACCGCTTTGTTTCAAGGCTCCTAGTATATTACCCTCTTTTTTATTATGTATTTATTATGCTGTTTAGAGGTCCGTAACACCACACTACCTCTGTTCTACGACTTAAGCGTAAAACCCTGTGTAGTAGGGTGTTACATTGGGCATCTGATATTGAAGAAGATTATGAAGAACAAGAGTTTTGGGCAGGAGATTTTGATGCAAGTGCTGACATGGAACTTAGTAAAGAGTTCTCATTGTAATATGATATCAATTTTTATTATGTGCTAATTGAATAAAACTTGGGTAATAGAACTTTGTGTATTTGGCTTGCTATCTAATGATTTACTTTCTTAGAGGAATACGTGCATGATGCATGAAATGTGTGTATTTTATTTTGGATTTCAACATGAAATTTTTTTTATGTATTTCAAAGTTTTGTTCACAAATAAAGTGTGTATTTCATACCAATATAAAATGTGATCAGAGGAATACGTGCATGATGCATGAAAGACTTCCTAGTTATGGCATGAGGGTATTATGACGGTGTGGTTATGTGTTTGTTGAGACACAAGTGTTTGAATGCTGGAATGGAAAAGAATCGTGTGTGAATCTTTAACTAATCATTTTTAACTTGAAATGGCAAAGAACACATGATGAATATATTCCTAGATATCTAAATACTATGATCATAATATTAATCCTTAGCACAGACTATTTAGATGATAACAGGTGAGTATAAAGTTACAATTATTTACTCACACCAATAACCAAATTAATACACAAACATAATATACCATGACATCTATTACCAATATAAAAATTATTTACTCACAGATGTTCCATTAAAAAAAATAAAGATAGCAAAATATTATTAATCTCTGTATTTATTACCAATATAAAAATGTACCAAAGTTTTCACATCAGACAAACTTTCTCCTTTAAAATAATAATTCAACAAATAAATTATAAATGTCACTAATGGCTAACATAATTCAATTGCACGAAATAACTCATCTATAGAAACATTCTGCAGTTGCAGCGACGTCGGGTCTTGTGTAGAGGTTGCACTCGTTGCAACAAATTCCACACCATTTATACGTATAAAAGGGTCAGCTTCAAACCTGCAACCAAATATTAGCAACATTAACTGGCGATATACGTAAAATGAATATTGAAATCGATGAAAAGTAAATTTATTTACTTAGAATTTGTGACTGAATCAGGTGCAACTGCAGTAACATCCTCTGTAATGGCCATTGAAATTGTAAACGTACTGCCGACAAGGTTAGGTTGGTTGACAACAAAAAGGGTTTACAATTGGCTGATCGTCATGAATTTTATAAAGGAACAATTACAGAAAACAGATCGAGTGAAATTAATTGAAGTATCTCAAAATTTTATCACTCATCAAAAATAGGAAAAGGAATGTGGTAATAAAGTCATTCAGTACACATTTAATTCAATGTCAAATATAGAAACTTGCTATCATATTCATGAGCATTCAATTTTTGAAAATACCTGGACGTTACTCTAAACGTCAAATTTTATATTTCAAATTTCAAATTTTAATGTCAAATTTCAAATTTAGAAAAATGAAATAAAAAACAGGGTGGTTACGGAGATTGCAGTGCACTGTGAATTTATTCTATTAGCTGCTAAAACCACTTTATTTTAAAGAGAGAAATAGTCTCAACAGCCCGATATAGTCTCTGGGTGGAGTCTTTGAATCTAACAAGCTCGTTCAAGAACTCCATGGTGCTATGTCTTGTTAAGCTTTCTTGAGTTACTTTCTTTCTCTCCATCGAAGATATGTTGAATTTTGTCATTATTTAGTGGCACTCCCTTTTTTTCCTACATTATCACAATTTAAAAATTACTTGTTATTTTTTTCAATTAATGAATAACTTTTTATCTAATAAAAAAATTATTAGTTAACAATGTAACAATTACATTGTTAGCTAACAATAAAAAAATATAACAATAATATAAACAGACCTTATTCTACTATAATATTAGTTTGAATAGTATATCTTATAAATATTGTAACTTCTCTTTTTTACTTTAATCTCAAATATAAATTCAACTCACATATATATAAAAATATTTTACTCTACTATAAAATATAAAACTACTTTAACACCTTTATTCTGACGAGTTTAGCTAACTCATAAGTTTGATTTAATGGAATTGCATCCGTGAGCTCATTTGAACTAAACTCATTAATAGTTCAAGAAATTGGATCCATATATTAATGAGTGGAACTTGGATAAAGACTGATTTAACTTGTTGGCCCATAACTTGACTTAATGCATATATGTATGTATATTACTTATTTGAGCTAATATATGCTATCTTCACCATATTTGAGGCATTTCGTAAGTTTAAACCAACTCTAGATTTTTTTTATAAGATAAATTTAAAAATAATCAGGGATATTTCTAGAGTTTTTCATGAAGACATGAATTAACTATTAAAATTAACCATGTTACCATATAAGAGAACACCCTTCACTGATAAATAAGAAAGTTTCATTATTCTCATTAATGAACTCTTTATTATACAAGCACATGTTATATTTATCACAACTACTGCCAGAGGCATTCAAATATTTAATACAATTTTTCTCACTCAATTCTAGTAAAACTACATTTTCTTTATCGTTGTCCTAGTGCTAACATTATTTTTCATGTAGTATGAGCATATTTTGATCTAAAAATAGTCTTCTTAAGATTCTCTTTGCTTTATATTTTCTATTAGTTTCATAATTATTTTACCATAAGCATACAAACAAGATAAATGAGTGAATACAAACTATTCGATGCATAAAATAGGATAATATATGGCATACTTGAAATTAAACAGAGTAAAAATTGACATGATACTAAATGATCTATTTATTTATCCCTGTTAAGTAAGTTCAATTATTATTATTATCTTTTTTTAAAGAACTATGAGTATTCTCATGAATGTATTATTAACACCAATTAACTATTAAAAAAAAATATTCATTAACAATCTTTCACTCACTCCCTCTAATTAACAAAGTTCAATTATGTTCTCAACTATAAGTTTCAATAAAGGTGAGTTCTATGATGTAGAAAGAAGATTCTTTCTATAGCTGTATATTTTTGTTGTCAACATTACTATGAGACAAGTGTCCAGAAAGAGAGTATGATTGAAGACATTTTCTGCAATTTGAAGCTTTTATGCAGGGTAGGTGGAGCCCCACAACACATGATAGCTAGGTATTTTAACTAATTAATTTTGTTCATTATGAGTAATTTATAAAAATAATACTGGGCTGGTTGAAATGTTTTAGTAATGGCCCAATAGCTCATCTACAAATTACATCCTATTGTCATACATCATGACCAAAATAACCTTTTTACATTTTATATTTTCAATGATGATGATGATGATGATGATGATGATGATGATGATGATGATGATGATGATGATGATGATGATGATGTGCGTAAAAAAAATTATCCGATAAATCTAACATGTGTAGTAAGCATTAAATATAGTTTTCTATTATAAATTGATTTGGACAATATTTAAATAATCATTCTAATCCAAAAAATAATAATTTTTGAATTTTTAACTACTCACTGGATCTTGCCATCTTTATTTCAATACTATTTACTAGCAAACTAAATAATAACAAATTAAATAATAATTAATTAAATATTTTTTTTCACATTCACAACTAATCTACACATAAATTCATAAATTACATTAGCATAACTAATTATATCATAATTGAATTTATGTATGTAAATTAACAATTAACCAAAAAAATTATGAAAATTTCCGTTAACAAATTACTTTATTAATATTTATTAAATGAATTAATAACTAAATTAATATCATCATGTAAAACATATATTATGATGAAAAATAAAATTTCATCAAAATCACAAAAAATCAAAATCAAAATCTTAAACCATCCAACTCTAAACTCTAAACTCTAAACAAAAAATCACAAATTCTAATTTCTTAATCATAAATCCTAAACCATCCAATCCTAACTCTAATCAATCTAATTTTAAACCTTAAACCCTAAAACATTCTTCATCAAATCCTAAACTAAATAACACTAAACTCTAAATACTAAATTATTTTATTCATGAATTTAAAATAAAATAAAATTTAAAAGGCTTATATTCCAATTTTAATATGTTAATTTTTATTCAAATATTAGGAATATGAAGTAAATAATAATTTATTAGAACTTTTTATAAAGTTTATATTTGAAAACATCAGTTTTTGTTAAAATACTTATTATTTTATAATTTTATGAATGAATTAAAATTAAAAATAAAAAATACAAAAATAAAAAAATTGTAACCAAAGTGGCAAGAAAAATGAGCTAAATAATTATATAAATAAATAATATCATAATGTATCTAATAATAAATATCGATAATAGTCTAGTTGATCTTTATTAATTGGTTAATATATAAAAGTGACAATATTCATTTTAATAAATAACTCATCGTCTTTTTTTTATGCACATTATTATTATTATTATTATTATTATTATTATTATTATTATTATTATTATTATTATTATTATTATTATTATTATTATTATTATTATAGTTGAAGAATGATTTGAAATATGAAATGTGAAAAGGTTATTATTTTAGTTATGATGTACAATAAGGGTTTAATTTATAAATGAGCTATTGGGCCATTACAAAAAAAATTTAGTCAGTCCGGTATCATCTCTATAAATTAGTTATAATGAAAAAATTAATTAGTTAAAATATCTAATCATCACTTGTGTTGTAGGCCTTAACATAATCTACATAGAAACTTTAAATGGCAGAAAATGTCTTTAATGATATTCTCTCTCTGGACACTTGTCTTATAATGATCTTGACAACAAACACATACAGGTATAGAAAGAATCTTCTTTTTACATAGAACTCACCTTCAATAAATATATTGCATTAAGAAAAATACAAGATTATTTACTGATCTTTCTTGTTCCATGGCTAGATTTATTCTATTAACTTATAGTTGGTCTCATGCATGTCTTTTCATTGATCTTTTGTGTGGCACACCATCAATTTCAAACTTCTAAGCATATAAATATTATGAAACCAAACCGTCACAGCTATAAATCTGTTGATGAAAAAGGTTCAAAAATTAAAGAAATTACAATAAAATAAATTTTTTTTGCTATTCTAAAAAATGAAAATAAAAACGTTGTAAGAAAAAAAAAGAAAAAATGGAAACTTTATTTGGGGAAGTGAGGAACAACTCTGATGGCTTGAGAAATAGCTAGAAGTTTTGGGTCTCCTTTGAGGCCATAATCTTCCGTGAAGATTTTCTTTTCTTTTGTTTCTTCTTTTCTGATTTTCTGTCTCAAGTGTGAAGTATGTGTCTCTGTGTATGTATGTGTGGCAGTTTCGATGAAAACGACCTCTTCCTCGAAGAACACCACACGACGTCGATGACCATAAAGATGAGAAGAACACAAATTTTAGAGGCGGGGTGGCAGGGGTGCGGAATAGTCTCGATCCAGGCTTTGACAGTTGTATATGCGTTCATGGGTAGTCTCAATCCAGACCTTGGCAGTTGCTGCTAGTGCCGGTTTTTATTGCAGTGGTGAGGCCCCCTCTGCAAAACATATAATAAGAGGAAGAATAAGGAAATTATTTGTAAAAACATTAAATATTAGGGAGTATTTAATAAAATATAAATTTGTATTTAATCTACACCGTTAGATATAATAATAAAATGATTTAACAGTTTAAATAAAAGTCAGACTAAGGGACTAACGTTAGTCCCAAAGATAGTTAGGACCAACAAATCAGCCACCCTATTCCCTGACTACTTTAACAATCTGGTCCGTCTCATATATCAGTTATGTAATTACCGCAGCTTTTATCACATTAGTGTCGTGAGTGAACCACGATAATCACCATAGTAATATACTTAACGACATAGATCAAATTTAGATGAGTAATATGGAAATTACATGCCAAGTGATCTCGTACATGTCTATTTCTAACAGGTCCAACTTTAAAACTTTATTGAGATCAAACACAAAACAAATATTGCAAAATAAACATTGCACACAACATGAAATAAACCATCAATTTAATTCTGCAAAAAGATAATTCAATATTTTTCATAGGACGTATAGCATAAAATAATCTCTCACTAAACCAAGGCATTACATATATTGTCACCCACCCGAGCAGTGTGCTCATGAAAGACTTTAGAGGTCAATCCCTTGGTTAATGGGTCTGCTAGCATATACTCTATTACTATATATTCTATAGAAATCTGTTTTTGCTGAGTTGAGAAATTAACTAAATTAATTATTAATGACAAACATTATTTTTGGGCATTTATCTAACTAATGTTAATTATTTGTAATTAAGCATTGCAGGCCACAAATCAATACAGCATCCCAAAGTGAATGAAAACAAAAACAAGGCTAGCAGGCTACAAACCAATAAAAGCCCAAAGAAAACAAAGTAAGGAACCAAAGGGCTGAACTTGATTTTAAACCCGATCCAAGCCCGTTTCCATAACTCCAAGCTGATCCCTCCAATTTGCTCTCACACAAAAAGCAATGTTCACTTTTGTGTTTTGGTCAAAAAATCAGAAAAGTAAGAGAGAGCTTCTTCCCTAAGCTATTCACCAAAGAAGCAAGAAAGAGAAGGTTAAGAAAATGGTAGAGGTCTAATCACCCACATCAATCTGTATCAAGAAGAGGTCAGAAGCTAAAGGTGATTTTTATTTCCTTCTACATGCATCTCATTTTCTTCTCTTCACCTTCAACTCTCTGCTACTCCATATTGGAATGAATGGGAAAGATAAAGTCTGTTCTTCCCTGCTGTGCATCTACGGCCACAAATATAACTTGGGGACCAAGTTATTTTTCAATGGCCAAGATCTGGCTAACCATTGAAGGATTTTTTTGTGTTTGCTGTCCTGAGGCTTTCGGTCAACCAAGGAAGTCAGAACCAAAGTCCCTAATTTGAGTAAAAATGGAAGAAAGGAAACGGCAGAGTTGGTGAAGCACAAAACTCCAGGTTTGACCTAGGGAAGAGCAACATGCAAGGAGATACAAAAGAAGTTGGTTCACCATTCTGAAGCCAAGGAGAGATAATCCAGAATATTGAGGTTTTGTTCTGTGAAGAAGCTCTCTGAGGAAGTTCATCTACTTGGACAGTGCTTTCTTTCAAAGGAGCATTCTGCCAAAAATGAAGAACTGAATCAGAGACATGCTAATCTGGTTTATCACATAGCAAAGAGGCTGTTGATGAAGTCAATCTCCTTCATGTTTTACAGATTGTAATTTACTTTTTTATGTTTATCTTTCTGTAATTTCTTGAGTGAAAAGGCATATTGAGAGAGTTCAAGTAAAAGCCAATGAGTTGAAAGAGGCTGAGTGATACACTTGAGAGAAAAACCTAGAGTTATTCTCAGATTTCTTTAGGTAAGTCAGTGTCTTGTATCTTGTACCTGTGAGGTACCCCTTTCTTAGTTGGGTGAGCACTAAGAGTGAAGATTTAAGTATTAGCATAGCCAAAGTCAAGTTATGTTAGAACTTGAGTATGAAAGGATTGTGTCAATCTTGTGAAATTGGCGTATGTAATACTTTAACTATAGTGGAAATTCTACCACTATTGTGGTGGAGACTGGATGTAGGTTACATAGCACAAGGCAACCGAACCAGGATACATGATGGTGTTAGCTTTTCTCTTCTTTGCTCTATCCTGTTTTCTGATATTCATGAGACAAAATGAAATTGTCTCATAAATGTTCCGCTGTTGAGTCCAAACAGTTTCAGATTGCAAGCTTGTTTTAAAAGGGCTAATTCAGTAACTTAAAGAAGGTCATAGATTCAACCCCCCTTCTCTAAGCCTTCTACAACCTTCAATTGGTATCAGAGCTTTGGTCTCAAGAATCAAGCTTCACCGCTTGGAGCAAAGATCCAATGGCGAACAACTTGGGCACAACCACAGTTGCCTACACCCTCACTGAAGGCCAGTCAAACAACCGGCCTTCTTTCTTCAACGGGAAGAACTATGCCTACTGAAAAGGGAGGATGAGGATCTTCATCCAATCTATTGACTACAACATATGGAAGATTATTGTGAGCGGTCCCAAGATTTCAACAAAAATAAGTGCTAATGGAGTGGTGACTCCAAAAGAAGAAGCTGAATGGAATGAGGACGACAAGAAGAAGATGGAGCTGAATGCTAAAGCCATCAACCTTCTTCATTGTGCTATCGGCTTTGAAGAGTACCGAAAGGTGTCTAGATGCAAGACAACCAAAGAAATCTGGGAGAAACTCCAGGTTACACATAAAGGCACTAAACAGGTCAAAGAAACGAGGATTGATATGCTGTGAAAAGAGTACGAGATGTTTAATATGAAGGATGGTGAAAGCATTGATGAAGTGCTTGAGAGATTCTCAATCATAATCAACAACCTTGATGCTATGGGTACAAACTACGCATAACAAACCCTAGTGAGAAAACTCCTTAGAAGCCTCACAAAAGAATGGGAAACCACTACCACTGTCCTAGCCGAGAGCAATAACCTAAGCCCTATAACCTATGATGAGTTGAGAGGAAAACTCCTTGTCTATGAAACCACACGCACAAACCCGGACTCTAAGAAAAAGGGAATAGCCCTCAAGTCAAAAATAGAATCAAAAGAGAGTGAGTCTAGTGATGATATTTCAGATGATGAGTTTATGTTTTTTGTTAGGTGATTTAGAAGGATGATGAATAACAAGGGCAAGTACAAGGGTTCAAGCTCAAAGGAACACAAAATGGACTTGAGCAAGGTGACGTATCATCATTGCAAGGAGGCTGGACACTTCAAGCTAAACTGTCCAAAGCTCAAAAAGGAGGACAAAGGAAAGAAAGAAAAGAAGAGAGTACTCATGGCAACTTGGGAGGATCTTGAAAATGACTCCAATGAGGAAGAAAATTCTGAAGGTGAAGATAAAGACTGCTTCATGGCTGGAAATAATAATCTTGATGAGGTAAATTACTATGACTTGTCTATAGATGATTTACATGCCATTATTGATGATCTTACTCTAAACACCTCAAAACTGCTAGATAAGTACAATAAGTGCAGATCTGAAAAAGATATATTAAAAGCTAAAAATGATTTTTTAAAAGAAAAAGTGAAGGAAACTGAATGTGCTTTGGACATTATTGAAGAAAATAGATTTCTAAAATCTAAACTTGAAAAATTAAAAGGAAAGTACATTGTGGATCCTTCTCAAGAGTTAATTGCTGAAAACGAAAGATTAAATGATATGATTAAAAGGTTGAATGGTGACTTAGCAAAATTTGCTCAAAGTTCTAGTAACTTGGACAAATTACTTGCAAGCCAAAGACCATTGTTTGAAAAATCTGGTTTAGGTTATATATCCAAGGAAAGTACAGTTTTTAATAATTCCTCTATGAAGTTTGTGACTTCTTCATCAAATACTAAATCCACATCCAACAAATCTAGTATTGGATATGTTCCAAAATTTGAGGAGAAATTTGATGAAGTATACACAAGTGAAACTGAGCCTTCACCAAGAACCGAACCTACTTCAAATAGGTCAGGTCTGGGGTACATTTTGAAAAATGAGGCTGCTTTCAAGAAATCACCATTTTACAACAAAACCTCATATTCGAAAAGTCCAAAAGTTTTCAAAAATCTTGGTGAAAACTAATTTGCAAAGAGGAACAATTATAACAAAAACCAGTTTGTCGAAAGAAATGCACCTCTTCTAAAAATCAGAAAATTTCAGCCCTTTAATCATTTCCAGCAAAATAACTCACCTCAATTTCAGCGATATACATAAAAAAATCATTGTTTTAATTGCAAGAAATTTGGTCACTCATATGCATAATGTTTCATTGAAAAGAGAGTTGTGGGAAACCAAATTTACAATGTTGTTTGTGATTTCAATCCACTTGGGCAACCAAGATGGATTAACTTCAAAGGATCCAAATTAATTTGGATATCTAAGGTTACTTGAAGTTTTTCATGCAAATTTTCCTAGCATCCAAGAACAAAAAGGATATGTGGTACTTGGATAGTGGATACTCTAGGTGATGCGTGAGCATCTTATCTATCTTTTCCTTGTGAATTTGCACTTGAATTGCTAAGTTTAATCAAAATTTAAATATCTTTTGGCCACTATGGATGATACTTTGAGTTTTTCACAATTCTATTTATTTCAGGTAGCATTCGGATAGATTTGACGGAGTTTTGTAGCAGAAAAGGGAGAAAGCGAATGATGCTGTCAATCCTGACCTTCTTGCACTTAAACTGGAATAACTTGAGCTACATAGGTCCAATTGATGTGATTCTAATGACATTAGAAAGTTAACTTCCAGGGCTTTCCAACGATATATAATAGTACATATTTCTCCTCCAGCAACCTCTGTATCCTCCACATTGAACTTGGTTCTTGCCAAGTTCAGCGTGGATTGGAGAACTTCCAGGGAAGAACTTGCTGCCTTCTCCACGCTGAACTTGGGAAAAGCCAAGTTCAGCGTGGATTCAAAGAAACACGCTGAAGCACTTGCTGCCTTCTCCATGTTGAACTTGGAAAAAGCCAAGTTCAGCGTGGAGCTTAATGAATCCAATGGTCCCCACACTCCTCAAGCCCTGCACAGATCAATCAAATTAATTTTGATTCAACTTTTATTTTATTTATAATTAGGAAAAGATATTATTTTAGTTTTAGAAAATATATTTTACATTAATTAGGATTAGATATAAAAGGGAAAAGAATCAGCCCTTCGGGCCTTCTCTTCTCTTCCACCTCATTCCACAATTTACAGATTTTCAGAATCCTTATTTTCTCTCTGAATCATGAGCAACTAAACCTCCATTGTTAAGGTTAGGAGCTCTATCTATTGTATGAATTGATACTATTATTTTTCTATTTTAATTCATGTATTGATTTCTATTTCAAGAATTGTTTTCGGTCTTTATCTTATGAATTTGAGTGGAACGGAAGTATGACCCTTGTTCTAATTGAGTTCTCGTATAACTTGGAAAAGCTCTTTACTTGAACAACAGTTTGAAAATAATTTCTCCTAAACTTCTAATTATCTGGACTTAACGGGATACATGACATATAATCCTTTTATATTTGGGTAATTAGAGTTTCTGTGACACATAAACTAGAATTGAACTTCATCCTCTAATTGGAATTAAGTGACCAAGGACTTGGCGGTTGATGAAAGTTAGAGTATACTAAGAAGGTCTAAGGAATTAGGGCTTAGTCATATATAGTTTGCTATGAATTGAATCTTGCATGATTAAAATAGTTAGTAAGAAAAGTCAATCCGTAAAATAGATAACTCTGAAGCCTTAACTGTTTCTCCATATATTATTCACAACTCGTTTACTGCTTGCTTTCTAATTAACTGAATTTACTGTTTAATGCCTTTGAACTCTTAAACATCATTTTATGCTTGTCTAACTAAGTAAATTAATCAACCATTGTTGCTTAGTCCATCAATCCTCGTGGGATCGAGCCTCACTCACCTGAGAAATTACTTGGTATGACCCGGTGCACTTGCCGGTTAGTTCGTGGGTTATAAATTCCGCACCAAGTTTTTGGCGCCGTTGCCGGGAATTGACTGTGATTAACAACTATTAGTTGTTTGATTGCTTAGATTAGGCGTTTTAATTTTAATTTTATTAAAATTTTGTTTATTTATTTTCGAAAAAAAATTTAAATAAATAGTACTAATATTTTTCTTAATTTCTGAAATTAAGTTTGGTGTTTCCTAGTTAGTTTTATTTTAATTTTTCTTATTTTAATTTTTAGAATTCTGTTCTTTCTTCTCTGCTTTCTTGTTTACCACATGGTGCGTTTAATTCTTTTTGGTGTTTTGTGCTAAGGAAAAATAATGGAGAGAGATCACATGGGTTACTACTCACACCCAGGGAGTGATTCTTATTATTGTGAATGGGGGAACTACCCAAATTTTGGTTGGCAAAGTCAAAACCAAAGAAACTTTAATGCTCCATATCCCAACTATCAAGAACCACCATCTCCATATTCATATCAAGAACCACCATCTCCATATTCATACCAAGAACCACCACCTCTCTATCCATATCAAGAACCATCATCTTTCTACCCATATCAAGAGCCACTATCTCCCTATTCATACCAAGAACCATCATCTCCTTCTTATTCATATCAAGAGCCACCATCTCCTTATTCATCTCAAATACCATCAGATCTTGAGCTTCTCATGAAAGAATTCTTACATGATATAAAGACGAGTGTCAAAAATATAGAGAAACATGTGCAGTCGATTATCAAGTCACAGGAAGAGGAGCAAGCAAACTCCTTCCCAAGAGATATAATACAAGATCCTATGGAAGTAAGTGAGGAAATCAATCAAAGGAGTTTACACTCAAATGAATTAGAGTACTTTCCACCCTCACACATGGAAGAAGAGGAAGATGCAAAAACAAAGGAGGAAGATGTGCCAACAAAGAAGGAAGATGCAGAAACAAAGGAGGTTGTAAGGGATGAAGACAATTATTGGAATCTACACTCCAATGAAATAGAGACTGGCATAGATAGTGAGTTTATTGAACCACCAATTCAAGAAGTTCTTGATGAAGGGTACACTCTAACCATCACACAACACCCAGATTTTTAAATCAAAGAAGTGAAGGCAACCAAGGAAAGCACTGAAAAGGGGATTGTGACCAAGAAACAGAAGAAAATATCCATGAAAAAGAAAAGGTCAGCAAAAAATAATCCAACCTCTATCCCAACAAGCAAGGTGAATCAAGCTAATCACAATAAAAGAAAGCTTGTTAGGAGGAATTTATATCAGGGGCACTAATCTTCACCTCTCCTCCCTTGGAGACATTTCTTTTAACCAACTGGAAGAAGAGG